>NW_007727785.1:239595-240484 GCF_000696425.1 Galeopterus variegatus
TGCCGCGCGCCGGCGAGTGGGAGCCCGGCGTCGAGCTCCGGCCGGCTCCTCCACCATCACCGTCCCGCGTGCGCAGCCGTTCCGGCCAAGGCGGCCAGCACCGGCTGCACGACGGTCGCTGCCCTGAGCCGGCCAAGGCGGCGGGGCTCGGGCCCCTTCTCCAAAGGAGTGCGACCCGGAGTGAGCCCGAGTCCGCGCGCAGGAGCCCTGCCGCGCTCCGACTTCACACCAACTCCTCAGGCTACGGGACCCGCCCGCCACGCACTCTCCCTTCTTGTCCCTCTGTCCAGTCTCAATTCCTCCCCAACTCTCGGGCGAGCGTTTCCCACGCGCTCCCGACTGCCCGTGGCGCAGCCGCCTGCAAAAGGACGAGCTCCCTCCTCCCCGCCCTCCGCAGCGGCCGCCGGGGCGCTTGGCTCCCGACCAGGAAGAGCCGGCCTCTGGGGGTCTCCGCGGGCCGCGCGGGACCTTCCCCTGCGCCCTTTGTGTGCGCGCCGCAAGCCCCTCGGCAGAGTCCTCCTTTCGGCGGCGCAGCCTTTGGCGAAAAAGCGAGTGAAAGGAGGCGCGCGGGACAATCGGGGTACTGGAGGCGACCGCACTCACTTTGGGAAGGCTCCGGCATGTTGCTGCCTTTGGGCTTCCTCGTGGTCTCATCCCTACCCCCGGCTTCCCCGCCCCGCTAGGGCCAGAGCGAGGGGGACGGGGGAGGAGCGGAGTCACTGGGACCGAGTTGGAAATGGTGCTTCCGGAGCCGCAGGGAAGGGGCTTAGACACTGTTTTGGTTTTGCTGGGAGGATTTAGGGGAACCAGGAGGCTGGAGAGGGGCTGGACGAAGGCCCGTGAGCGCGGATGTAGGAAAATAATCGCGCTCTGGGGGGCACGGGGGGAG
>NW_007727785.1:240499-289380 GCF_000696425.1 Galeopterus variegatus
AGGCGGGGGGGGGGGGTTACGCCCGGACATTGTTGTATTTTTACTTTGTGAGCAAGTTAGATCGAATCCGACGCTTGAGTTTTTCGACTGCGCTGGCTTAAAGTCGAGGTCTCCACCCCGTAACAGAACCGAGGATCTATTTCAAAAGCAAAGGGCCTGGGAACAGGGGTTGTGTCCTACTGAACGAAGGGCAAAACTCAACAGGGGAGAGAGATCAGCCCCACGTCACGCTCCATGCCCCGGCCGGGTCTTCCGTGGGTCCTCTTCTTACCTGGTGGCTTTTCTAACAAAGTAAGAGAAGGCAAAGTCCCAGTGATCGTCCAGCCACGCTTCGACCGAGTCCTGGTCCCGCTGCTGCTGCTGCGGCCGTCCGGAGCTGGGGCCGGCCAGCTCCATGGTCGGCGGCGCGCGTCCCTGCGGCTCGCGGGTGCTGGTTCTCCACCTCGGCTGGGGTCCCTCCCGAGGAGGGAGCAGGACTGTGCCTCGAGACCCTCCCCCTTCGCCTCGCTGCAGTCGGGCTGGCTTTCTGCGAAGCTGTCCTGGCGCCGGGCCGGCCCCCTGCCCCGCCTTGCCCCGCCCCTCCAGGTCCTCGCTGCTCCCAGGTGTGGCGGGCGTGGCCGGGCGCACTTCCGCGCCCTCCCTGGGGCCTGGCCGAGATCTGCTCTCGCAGACTCTCGAGTCCCTTGGTTCCAAGGCGGCGGCCGTGGCGACCGGGGAGTTCTCCGGAAGCCAAGTGGCTGTGGCTAGAACGAGACCACACAGCCGCTGGGGTGCGCTGTGTGCCAAGCCGGCTTCTGGGGAGCTCGCAAAGGTGACTGAGGGTGTGTTTGCAGAGTGTCCCACTCTAGGAAGGGCAAGCTCGGATGTGGGGGACCCATCCCCAGCCGTGAAGGCGGCACCTAGGGGAATTTTCCCACGAAAGTGAGAGATGGTGCTACCGTGGGCGCTTTTCCTCGGGCCTGGAAGTACAATGACCATCCCGCTTCGATCTTCTCCAGCCCAACGCTTGTGTCTGGAAGGGGCGGGGACCGACCTACCGCCCTGGAGCCCAGCCCCGGCAGAGCCGAGAACTGGGGTGTGTGCCAACAAGACGGATTTGCGGGTGTAGGGTAGCTTCCAACAAAGCCATACCCGTGTTTAATGTCAATAACAACAATAATTATAAATTACGTGCCTGTAGCCATTGCATCAAACACCCCCTTTTCATAACTGGAAAAAAAAAAAAAACCCATTTTCTGGAAAAAGAAAAAGCAAACTGAAATCATCACGGGTGTTTTGTGTATGAAGTTAGAAAACAAGGGCACTTCTGTACAATTAGGTTAATTTGAGAGCGCTGGCACTACCCGGGTACAGTCGAGAGCAACCAGTTAGCCCAATTTTAAAGTGATGTATCATTTTTTATTTAACTGGAATTAATATTCTACCCAAAGTATCCTTTTAAAAGGGCTCAGCCTTCCTACCCTATTTTGTCCTATCCCTATCATGCTTTGAAGAAAGGAGTTGGTGTCTTCCTTTCTTTTATCCTCATCCCCATCTCCCTGTGACAAATTTACAGTTTTTATATGACATTTTGTAATGACCTCATTTTTTTTTTTTTTTGGCAGAATTAAATCTGGAATTGTATGTTGTAAAATGTGTGAATGACACCATCAGCAGTGATATACAAACGTGATTTAGCTGACATACTTTTAACAAATTCCCTTCAAAATATTCTTGGCAAGAATGTAAGGCATTACTCACTACATAGAAACACATAATTAAATTGATAATATGGGAACTTTTAAAAATGTCATCCAATCCCCCAGTGCAATGGATTATCTTTCCTGCATTGAATAATTGTCCTTTTATAATTTTAGTTTCTCTGAAACTTTACAATTGTATGCAAATAACTACAACCAATATAAAGCAAAGCAGTAGAGAGTGAAGTGATGCATGATAAATTATATAAGATTTTAAAATGAGAGTTCTCTCCTAATTTGTTACTGTGATAGTGATTACAGAGCTCACAAAATAGAGACTTTCTCCTCCGTGCTCGGTTTTTTCCTGTGGAAATTCATGGATTCCTCCTAATGGGAAGTCAATTATAATTTAAAACTCTACTTACCTACTAAAGACGGAATGTATTTTTGGCTTGGATTGTTTGCTTTGGCTAGCTACCTTGATTAAACAGGTGCGATGCTTTGAATGTTTGGGTTACCTCCAAAATTCATGTTGAAACTTAATCCCCAGTGCAACAGTATTAAGAATCTGGGCCTTCAGGAGGTGATTAGACCATGAGGGCTCTGCCCTCATGAATGGATTAGTACCTTATAAAAGGGCTTGAAGGGGCAAGTTCATCCCTTCTGTCCCTTCCATCCTGTGAGGACACAGCATTGGCCCTTGCAGAGGATGCAGCAACTAGGTGTCATCTTGGAAGTAGAGAGCAACCCTCACCAGACACTGAATTTGCTGGTGCATTGACCTTGGACTTCCCAGCTTTTAGAACTGTGAGAAATGAACTTCTATTGTTTATAAATTACCCAGTCTTTAGTATTTTGTTATAGCAGAACAAATGGACTAAGGGAACAGGCAATATCTAAATTTCCTTTTCCTCTCCTAACCCAAAAGGGTTAAATTATCAGAAACCAGGAAGGTTTCTGAAAAATTGCTGCAAGAAGAACAAGCCATGGATTCTCCTATCAGTGAATCTTAATTGTGGTATAGATGGTGATTACTGTGATGGCCATTTACCTGAGGAACATATCACAAGGGTATGGGGGGCAGGAGTGTTTCAAACTGTTCTAGTCTCTACGAAGCTCAGATAAAATTTGTGACAATATCTCTTCTAACTTTTGAATTTACCTCACCCTGACCTCTTGTTTTCCAGCTCCATTTTATTCTTTATCCCAGTTTGCTCAATTATTTTATCTTTTACATTGGGACAGATTGCTTAAATCTTGTTTTGGAATGAGTTGAAGAATAAGCAAATAATAAACATTGTCAGGGAATAATTTGAAAATGCTGCTAATGCTATTTATAACAAATAAATATGCAATGACTTAACATAAAGGCCTCCAAAGTATTGCCATTGTTGTAAAATAAAACTCAAATTCTCTTCTAACAAGGCTTACAAGGTTCTACATTATTTGACTTTTACCTACCTTTACTGTTAAAGATTTTGGTCATACAACTAGAAAAAAAACAAACAAAATCATGGATGATCAAATGTTTCATCATCCCATGGCAAAAGCCGGAAGGGCAAGAGAGCACACGTGCTCACAGGAGAGAAAGGAGGCCAGAACTCTTCCTCATATCAGGAAACCACTCCTGCGATAACTAACCCATTCCCACCATTGCAGCATGAATTCACTGATGAGAGCAGAGCGGTCATGACCTCATCACCTCTCAGAGTTCCCACCTATCAACACTGTTGCACTAGAGATTAAGTTTCCAGTACACGAATGTTAGCACCTCCTTACGGGAGAATGCTGACTAATGAATATAAAAAGAATCACGCAGTTTAGAAAATCAGTAAAGGCTGCTAAAACTAATAGGTGAGAATTTGACAATGAATGGGATATTAACATAGTCTTAAAGTATTTCCTCACAAGTTACCGTTGGAAAATAGCAGCTTTACAATGCAGAGACCTTGTGGATACCTTCCTATCAAAGTGATCGATTTAATATGACTTATATTGGGACAACCCCAAAGTATATACCTTTTAATAGAATACACTGAGATGGATGCAACATCACTTCTGTGTTATTCCTGTGAAAAATGTAGAATCTGAATGTAATCCTGAGAAAACTTCAAATATACCCAGACTGAAGAACTTTCTATAAAATAACTAGCCTGTGTGCTTCAAAAATTTCAGGGACAAGAAAGACAAAAAGAGGTGGAGAAGCTGTGTATCAGTTATTTATTGCTATGTGACAATATTACCCCAATCTAAGTGGCTTAAAGCAACACACACTTATTATCTCCTAGTTTCTGTGAATCAGGAGTCCAGGTGTGGCTTAGTTGGGTCCTCTGCTCAGGGGGGTTCTCACAATGCTGCAATAGGTGTCAGCCAGTTTGCGGTCTCTGAGGCTTAACTGGGGAAGATCCACTTCTGAGCTCACTCAGTCTGTTGGCAGAATTCAGTTCCTTGCTATTGCAGAATTGAGGGATTCTCTTTTTTTGTTGGGTGGTGGCTGGAGACCTTTACAAACTATTGGCTGGAGGCTGCTTTCAGCTTCGGGAAACCACTTGCAATTCCTTGCTACATGGAGTTCCCAACATGGTTGCTAGCTTCCTCAAAGCCAGCATGGGAGAGAGACTCCAGCAAGATGGGCACTGTAGAAGGTTAGAAATCTTGATTCTCATTTGATTTTTAGAATAGAGTTTTTAGGTAATCCATGTATGGGACAAAAGTCTCTGGTCAGGGGGCCACAGCCCACAGATAGTGTGGCAACAACCCATCTAATCAACTCTAATCACTACTTAGGTATGGGATTGTATACTTTAATGATTCTAGAGCTAACAGATAGTTGTCATACCAATCCTCTTGAGAGATTTTAAAAATTGCTGAAGGGAAAGATGTGAAAAAATGTTTGCTAGGGGCAAGTTGTCTGTTGGTGGAAATTTTAGAGATAATAATACTTAGATTTTATCATAAGAATGCAACTTTTCCTTATATCACTTAAGGAGAGGTTATACTTAGATAATGATCACAGTTTGACCAACTTAGCTTTTCACAAATTGTACTTTGGAATGTCACATCATTAATTTTACTGTTTCCATTGTTTAAGCTATACTTAGCCATAGATAACTTTTGTAACACTGCCATGTCTTTGTGTCCTTTTGTAATAATTGAATCAACTGATTTTTCTTGTGAAACTTTCTTGTCTTTGCAATAAAAAACAGAAGCTAACTTTGAATCAGGGCTGTACCCAGTTTTCTCTTTCTAACAGAGGAGTTGCTGAGGTGCAGTTCCTTTGGGCTTCTCATCGCATTCATGGTGCTTTGAGTAATCCTTTTTTTGTCTCCATTACATGGTGAGAAGTGTAATAGGGACTACAAGCTAATGTCATATAATCACATGATAGTGCACACGTAAGCACATACATCCCGTCACCTTTGCCATGCTCTATTTTTTGGAAGCCAGTCACACAAGGAAAGGGAATCACACTGGGATGTGGACATCAGGAGATGGGAATCATGGAGGCCTTCTTAAGAGTACCTCTAGATGTTCTCCTAAAGTATCTTGATAGTACTTCTGTGTATTGTATGTAAATATGGCAGCAACTAATCGTTTAGGAAGAGTTGTTTCTTTTAGTGGTCTGTGTAAGCCATCACAGTTAGTAAGATAACCTTTTATACTTAGCAGAGCTAAGCTCATTTGAAAGAGCAGTTTTCTGCTGATAGTACTGGAGTACTTATTTCAAGTTGTTGCACAGTAGGGATCAGCCTAATATTTTAAATGTGTGAGCTTAAGTCAGATATTGATTCTCAATTTAAAGGACAGAGCCAACTTATAAATAATAACATTGTGTTAATAGTGCACTGATTCTAGTGAGTACACAGCATTCCCTTTCCCAAATCAAACATAGGGTTTTCTACCCAAGAAGCAGCCGGAAATTCAGTTTCATATACAAAGGCAGATCCATGTGAAAAGACATTACACAGAGGGTGGTAAGCAGCTGCTCTTCATATCAGCAAAGGTCACAGAGAAAGGAAATAAACTTACATTAAAATAGGAGGGGTTTTGGACAAATATTAGAGACATTTTTCTGACAAAGGGATGTAAACAACTGCGGGATTTTCCCTAGAGACTTTCACAAATGGGGTGGACAGCCATCTGTTGATAATGCTTTGATGTCCTGTCTAAGAAGCAGATCAATCTAAGGAGCTCTCAAAATGCCTCGCTGCCTTTTCACCTGCACGTGGAGAGTATGTTAAACAGAGGACTTACGTTGTTTTTATTGATAAATAATATTAACCACTCACAGAAACATAAAATAATATTAAAAAACACTCATGGCCAGAACAAATCTATATTCCTCACATCCATCCACTTTTCTATTAAAGAAGAGATTCCATTCTCTAGACAAAATATCCTACACTGGTCAGTATGACTAAAAATAAAATAATGAGTTTAGAGAGAAATAGCAAGGAGTGGAACACTTTTAAGTCAACTGCATCAAGGTGTGACACACTTAACTAAAAACCAGTTTAAAAGTAGGTCATTTAAAATAGACTCTTTAAAAATTGAAGGTACAAAGATGTGTGTTTTTAAAAGAAAATTTCCAGAAACACAGTTTTGCTGATATTGAATTTCTAGTCCAAAGACAGTTGCCTTTATAAGGTATAGGTAAAAAAATTTTAGCTGATGCTCAGAGTCTCATTTCAAAAGTATCAAATAGCTTTCTAGACATAATTATGGAGCCCACCCCCCAAATATGTAGGGAAAAGTGTGATTTAATTATCATTCCAGAGAGAAAGAATGAACTTCACAACTGGAGGTAATTTTTATCATTTAGGAGTAGCCTTTGGTAAACTTCTTTGAATCAATTCTTTTTTTAAAAATCAACATTTTACAATTTAATAAAATCAATTAAAATTCAAGCAAGACCCCAAAATTAGGTACACTACAAGTTTGTGCAAAAATTTTCCCTCAACTTTGATACATACCTTAAAAATAAACCAAAGGCTGTATGGAGAGCTGGTTGAAGCCAAAACTTCATTCTTTATAGATACAGTCATAGTGATTCAATTTTCTCATCCCTTCCTTATAGGAAACTTAAGAAGATACTGAAAGGGAATAACTTGCACCCATTCCAATCTGGGAGTTCCAGAATAAAAATTCCAGCTGTGCTTACAGAAAATGTTGTCTTTAAATGATAGCACTCCCAAGAAGTGCAGTCAATAAATCAATAGAAAGAAGGAACTACATCCACAGAACAGGCCCCAATTCCTTCAAGTTCGTTTGTTTTTATTCTCCCTTGGCTATCAAATCACTGAGGTAATGCATGAATTAGAAATGTTACACAAGCCATTCCAGCATGACAGTAAGGCCTGCATAATCACTCTCATATTATGGCTAATAGTTTCCTGTGAAGCAGAAAAACATTTCAGTAATGTCTTATGTCTTAAAACTCTACAATTTATTAATGCTAGTGATTTTCTCTTTAAAATAGTTACCTTAGAAGGCCATGTATTTTTTTACAAACTATGTTGCCTTTGTGAAAACATTTTGGGAAATTCCTCTTTGGAATGCTTTCAGAATCTGCATCAGTCTTTTTGCATCTCTTCTGTAGTGACAACATTCTGTTTTATTTATTTTATGCTGACAGTGAATTTATTTCTTTATTTTAAATAGCCAAAAGTCATTCCACCTATGGTATGGTGGTAAATATATTGCTTTTTTGGTAAAATAAGAAAAGGTTATAAAGTAATGGGACTTATTTTTTTGTAAAATAAGAAAGGGTTATAAAATAATGGGACTGTTTTTTAGATTGGAAATTTATATTGTCCTTCTATTTCTAGCTGTGTGACCATGGGCAATTTACTCACCTGCTCAATGCCTGTTTGCTTCTCTGTAACAGGAATGACAATAGCCCACATTGGCTTGTCATGACTGTTAAGTGATATAATAAATGCACAGTAGCAATTAGGGTGCCCAGGACATGGTTGGCACTCAATAAGTCTTAGTCAGAGAATAACTATATGGAGGGACTTCTAGCCCTCTCCTTGTCAAACTCTTCAAGCATATCATTCAAAAGAGACTCCAAACTCATCCTCTGAAGTCAGCTCTCTCTCTTTGGTATGAATAATTCATTTTGTAATTCTCTCTTTCCAATCAATCATGGAATCCTGAAGATTGACCTCACATCATGACTTTTAAATCTGTCCCCTTTTCTCCATTCCACCACCCAAACTGTGAACCCATGTCTTCTCCATGTTGCAGGAAGAGGGATCTTTCTAAAGCGCAAGCCTCATGGAGTTACTTCCCCACTAAAACTCATTAGTGTCTCCCCACTGACCTCTGGGTATAGGACAAACTTCTCAGCAGGATGTGCAAAGCCATTTGCTATCTGATTCTGGCTTACCACAGAGAGGACAGTGCCACATTCTTTAACTGCAGCACACTGTTTCTTCTCCAGGACTTTGTACATGGCTGAAATTTGCTCTCTCACCCTGGCTTCTGGCTGACTCCTACTGTTTCCTCTGGAGTCAAGTTAGAGGTCGGATGCTCCAGGAAGCTCACCCTGCCAAGCCCGCTACATGGACCCCCTCCTACCCAAGGCTTACATAGGTGTCCCTCTTAGGTAATCTTGCAACACTCGCTCACTTATTACACTGTATTACAATCCCCTATTTATTTGAAATTTATTTCTATATCAGTCCATGAGCTTCTGCAGGGCAAGCAGTGTGTCTTATTCATGCAAGTCTTAGTTGTGTGCCTCTAGGACCTTGAGTTCACAGCAGTATCCCTAGGAAGATAATAGGACTCAGTAATTATTTATTGAATGCATGAATAAACAATGTTTTTAAAGTCTTATTTGCTGTTCTTGTGACTCATTAACAACTTTTATTGTTATTAAGAATTTTTTAATTTGATTCTCCAAAATTAGGGCTTTCACACCTGTCCTCTCTGCCTTGGAAAAATCTGTATCTCCTCCCAAATAGTTACATAGCTCATCCTCTCACTTAATTTGGGTCTCTGCTCATATATCATCTCAGAGAGGTCTTTTAGATCACATAAGGAAATAGGACATACAGTCACCCCTTTGCAAAATGCAGCTTTATTTTTATTCATAGCATTTGTCAATTCTAAACATTATATTGTTAAATAAAATTTATGGGAAGCCAAGTGTTTTGGACTAAGCTCCTGCACTAGGCCCCAACTGACCAAACCAAAATAGAGTCACTCACGCTAAGTGCCACATAATCAAACTAAAAATTTTAAAAAACCGGAAAATCCCCAAACAGGCCAGTTTTCAAAAACAAAAACAAAAACAAAAAGCAGGAGATTCACAGCAACCAATCAGAAGGGCCCCAGTTTACCTGAGCTGGCTTAATAAGGAAGTTCCCCCTGTTGTAACTCTATAAGGAAAGTAACTTTGTAATGACTGATCTACTTTTTGTCTTATTTCTGCTTTCTGCCTTCTTCTATCTATAAAGTCCACCTCCTCTGCCCAGCTCATTGGAGCACTTTTCTAAATTTTTATATGGGATGCTGCCCAATTCGTGAACTGCTAATAAAATCCAATTAAACATTTAAACTAAGTTGTTGAAATTTTGTTTTTTGACAATATTCTACCTTAGTTATATAGATGTAGAATTAGGAAAATTTCCCTCATTTGAAGAAGGGAATTGTAGTTGAATAAAAGGTTGCCACTCCCTGAGACCCCTGGTGAGAAAAGGAAGGTCCCTGAGGTGGAGTTGGATTAATCCGCATAAAGATCCTTGAACCTCTAGAGGAGAGGAACTAAAGCAGGTGTCCTTATTCCCTATGATTTAGCATGGGGGTCGGGGGGCAGATCTGTCAAGTTGAATCAAGGTGTCCCTAACCTAGACACACAAGCAGAGAAGAGCAGTGGCTCCCTTGAGGAAAATTATCTGCAAAAAGGGCTTACGTGGATTTACCCAAAAGCTGTAGAAGTTGTCAGAATCCTTCACTTGCAAGACCCTTTCACAGTCTCTGGGGAGGTCCCCAGCAATGTGGCTATATGGTTGTGTGCATTTAACTGCTGATTGATTAAGACAACTGACTCAACCTCAACACTTCCTCAGACTTCTCTGGTAATAACAGGCATTTGGAGGATCCATCCAAGGGGAAGTTGAGTTAAGGATATACTTAGTTTGGTGTAAGTAGGATATCTTTATCTGGTTCAGAGACCATTCTGTTTATCATTGTTTTTGGTAGCTGCCCTGGTGCAGGACCCACAAGTGTTGGGGCTCAGAAAATGCTACCCCAAAATACTTTGAACTGAAGGAGATTGGGAGGGCCTCAGAAACAAGAAGGCCATTCTGACCTTCCTCTGGCTTTCTGTGTGAGAGCTGGCCAGAAAGGTCACTCTCTGACCTACTTCCCCTGAACATAGGCCATAAAACCCTCATGTGACAGTCACCTGCCTTATACCTGGAGGAAAGAAATGCTATACAGAGAGACAAAGAGGAATCCGAACAGATAGGCTTTGCTGGGCTCGCCCTCAGTTTATTACTGTTAGAGCATCCCCCTTCAGTCCAGTTGTGTTTCTCCACAGCCATCCACTTCCTTCATGAGACTTGGCATAAAAATGCAGTTATCTCTCGGTCTTTGTTCTTCATTTCTGAAGGCTCTCATGTCATGTAAAATCTCGTTAACAAATTTGTTATGCTTTTCTTTTATTATAGGAGTGTCAGCTATGATCCTTGTGATGGATAAAGAAAAACAATTAATTAATTTTTCTCCCATACATGAAGATATTCCCACTGCCCACTATTTAGAATCACCTAGTCCCAGGACAAGAAGAGGCCGAAGTTCTATTGCAATATGAATGTGCTCTGTATCGCCTATTGTCAGAAGTATGTGGATAGTTCAGGAAAAACAAACTCTATCAGGTTTGGGGAATCAAGAAAACTATGATGCAACTTTGTTTAAAAATGAGACTACAAGATGTCTTAAATCATTGGGCAAATATTCAACTGTTAGCAAAAGATTCTAAAAAAGTAGAATGTGATGCTACTTTTACTAGACTTTGCTAGCAGAAGGTGTTAACTATTTCATCCCTAAGATAAACCAAAAAGAAGAGGACGTAGAGTATGATTTTTAAGTCCGTCACCTGAGACTCTACCATTCTCCTCCTCCCACCAAAAATATATACAGATATTTTAAATTTATTAATTTTAAACTGAGCCCACAATGGATGAAGACATGCAGTATTTGATGTTGCTAGGCTCCTCAGGGACACGAGCACTGCGTCCCAAGCCTCAGCATGCTCGCTGACAGAGACTGACATGTTGGGAAAAGTGATTTTTTTGTAGTTGGGAAACTGAAGTACAAGAGATGGTGGGTATGTTCTGGGAATGAAATTCTAGCCCAAATGAAAGCTCTCTATAAATACTGATTAAAACTGCAAGAGTGAAAGGTACCATCATGGGAATACAACTGTATATAACGGAGAGCTTGTGCCATTCTCTCCAGGTGGTCGTTCCTGCTATCAAGAACATATGCTTCATAATCTGACACAATACTTGAAAGCCCTAAGACAAGCATTTGAGGATTAGGAGAGTCACTGGATATGCTCAATATGTTCTATTTGTCTCTCCACATCCTACGCCACTCGCCATCAACCAGCTCCTTTGCCATCTGCCTGTTGGCTGGCTTGGTTAACAGGGAATGATAGAGTTTGGATATGTTGTCCCCCCAATCCCCCAGAGCTCATGTCAAAATCTGATCCCCAACTTTGCAATGTTGAGAGTGGTTTGGATCCTGATCCCTCATGAATAATGCCTGGGGCGGGGGGGGGGGGGCAGAGAGTGTGTGAGTGAGTTCTTGTTCTATTAGTTCCTGAGAGAGCTGGTTGTCTAAAGGACCCTGGCACCTCCCCTTCCCTCTCTCACTTCCTCTCGCCATGTGATCTTGCACCCACCAGCTGCCTGCCACTTTCCACCATGAGTAGAAGCAGCCTGAGGCCCACACCAGATGCAGCTGTGCCAGAATCATGAGCCAAGTAAACCTCTTTTCTTTATAAATTACCCAGTTTCAGATATTCTATTATGGCAACATAAAAATGGACTAATACAGAAAATTGGTACCAGAGAAGTACAGTGTTGCTTACAACAAATACTTGAAAATGTGGAAATGACTTTGGAAATGGGTGTTGAGGAGAGTCTAGAAGAATCTGGAGGGGCAGGGTAGAAAAAGCCTAGATGTTGGTGGGAGTTTAGAAGACAAGAAAACCAGGGAAGGTTTGGAATGTTTTAGAGACTGGCTAAATGGTGGTGACAAGAAGGCTATTAGAAATATGGACAGTAAAGACCATTCTTTTTTTTTTTTTTTTTTTAAAAGATGACCGGTAAGGGGATCTTAACCCTTGACTTGGTGTCGTCAGCACCACGCTCAGCCAGTGAGCGAACCGGCCATCCCTATATGGGATCCGAACCCGGGGCCTTGGTGTTATCAGCACCGCACTCTCCCGAGTGAGCCACTGGGCCGGCCCAGTAAAGACCATTCTTTTTTTTTTTTTTTAAAAAAAGACCGGGAAGGGGGTTTTAACCCTTGACTTGGTGTCGTCAGCACCACGCTCAGCCAGTGAGCGAACCGGCCATCCCTATATGGGATCCGAACCCGGGGCCTTGGTGTTATCAGCACCGCACTCTCCCGAGTGAGCCACTGGGCCGGCCCAGTAAAGACCATTCTAAGGAGGTCTTAGAAATAAGAAGGAGTTTATTGGAAACTGGGGCAAAGATCATCCTTGCTATGGACTTGCAAGGAACTTGGCTGTGTTCTGTTCATGCCCCAAAGTTTTATGGAATATGGAACTTCAAAGTACTGACCCAGGGTATTTGGTGGAAGAAATTTCTAAGCAACAAAACATTCAGGAAGCTACATGGCTACTTGTAACAGCCTATATTGAGTGATGGTGGCAAAGGCATGATATAAAGCCAGAATTTAAAAGGGAAGCTGAGCATAAAGATTTAGAAAATTTGCAGCCTGGCCATGTGATAGAGAAGCAGAGAGCATGGAATGGTGCAGCCCAGCAACCATTTTCTAAGGAGATTAGTACAAAAGAAAGGGATTATCAAGAGAAGGTAAAAAGACCTTGAAGGCATTTGAGAGATGTTGGAGGCTGCATCTTCCATTACAGGCCCACAGGCTTAGGGATGATATATTCAAAATACTACAAGAAAAAAACTGCCTGCCAAGGCTATCCTTCAGAAATGAGGGAAAAGTAGTGTATATTCCAGACAAACAAAAACTGCAGGAGTTCACCACCACATGTGATTTCCCTGTGATTTTTCTTTTTACCCATTGTTTCTTTAGGAGAGTGTTTAATTTCCACACATTTGTGAATTTTCTAAATTTCTTTCTGTTATTGTGGTCGGACAACATATTCTCTATTATCCTAGTCTTTTAAATTGTATTAAGACTTTTTGTGGCCAAAAAAAAAAGACTTTTGGGATGAAATGAATATATTTGTATGTGAAAAGGACATGAATTTGCAGGGGGCAGGGGCAGAATGCTGTGGATTGAATGTCTCCTCCGAACTCACTGAAGCTTAAATTATGTACCCCAAGGTTTATGGCATTAAAACTTGGCCCCCACTGTAACAGCTGAGGGTGGGAAGTCCTTTTGTGATAATTGAAAGGGGGTCCTTGGTGAGGAGATCAGGTTGCTCATTCAATGGTGGTTGTGGGCGTGGTTCTGAGGGCTTTAAAAGGAGAGTGTACAAGGAGCTCTCTCTCTGCTCCACCATTTTCTGCCATGTGAGACCCCTGCGTTGCTATAAAGACACCATCACAAAAGACCCTCACCAGATGTGGTCCCCGGACTTTGGACTTCCCAGCCCCTAAAATTATAAGCAAAAAAATTCATTTTTAAATAAATTACCCAGTTCTAGGTACTTTGTTATAAGCAACAGTAACAGAGTAATATGGGGATCATCAGCAAGAGATGTTAGGGCAGGAGGAGAGTGAGCTCAGAATCTTTATTAACTTGATGTCATACACTAAACATGGTGGCAAATGCTTTGCTATTACTCCTATTGAGAGGGGGAGTCTAGTTTTGCTATCCCCTTCAAACTGGACTGGTCTAAGTGACTTGCTTGAGCAAGTGAGTGCAGTGGAAGCTAGGTCATCACAAAGAACCTTACAGTCCCCACTAGCCAGGTCACTTGGAGCACTCACTCTTGGAGCTCTGGGCTACCATGAGAGAAGTCTGACTGTTCTGCGACTGCCCTCCAGAGGGAGCCATACGAAGCCAGCCCTAGGCAGAGACTGCGCAGAGAGAGCAATGCCAGCCATCCCCACGCTGCTCCAGCCCTCCCAGGCAAATATGTGAGTGAAGACTCGGTCTTGGAGGAAATTCCAACCCTTGCAGATGTATCATGGAGAAGAACCAAGGAAGCCAGCCAATAGCAGAATCGAGGCCCAAGAGGCCTGTCCAGCTGTCCCAGACATCTCCAGCTGTTCAAACCCACCCAGCTGAGGCAAATGTATCCTGGAGCAGAATTGCTGACCCACACAATTGTAAGCATAATACATGATTATTGCTTTATACTAGTTAAGTTTGGGGGTGGTTTTTACACAGCAACAAATAACCGGACACTTGGCAACCTCCCAGCTGGGTCATCCCCAGTTGGCTGTCCTTCTACTGAAGTTACTTTAAGTCAGCCCTCTCCATGGAGCTGCTCCTGCCTTCCAGCCTGTGGGAGGTCATCCCATTGCTAGCTGTATTTGCCTTGGCTACTGGCTTTCTTCAATCTTGTCCACCTTTTAAAAATAGCCCCCCAAGTAAACTCTCCCCTGTCACCCAGTTGGAGAGTGCTGTATGTTTCCTATGGGATCCTGCCTGATACACCAGACCTCATATACTTTCCTCAAGAAGTATGAGGGAGCAGAGAAGGAAGCTAGAGTCAATGTAAAGAGATTCAAAATTATACTTCAGAAAGCCACAGAAAAAGCCACCCTACCAAAAACAACATTTTTATATACTTAAATCATGTGCTTATATCAAGCAATTAATGTGTTGTACTAAATGAAACACTTTAGGATAGACTAGATTTCTAAGGCCATCCATAAGGTTTTCTGGATTCAGTGAGTCTAACCAATTCTTTTGCTTTGCTTGAGAGGAAAATGGTCATTTTCTGGCACACTGCATACAAGCTGCATTATCTTATTTCACAGTATGTCACACTTTCTCTATTCTAGGCACTCTTCTAAGAGTTTTACAAATAATACCTCATTTACTCGTCCTAATAACCCTATCAGACATGTTATTGTTATCACCATTTTACAGATGAGGACACTGAACGTGTAGAGATTGCATAATTGGCCCGAGGTCCCTCAGCTAGTAAGTGGCAGAGCCAGTGCTCAAAGCCATATAGTTTAGCTACTGAGTTTGTTTGCTCTCTTTACCACTGTGTTATAGTGTTAAGTCTTGCCAGGAAAGATCTAGAAAACAGGAGAAATGAGTCACCCTGGTCCTTTGTGAGCCTGGGCTCAGTGAGTGCTGGTGCCTCTTCTCACAGGTATCCGAGATGATGGAGAGAGTAGGTGGTTGAGAGATCCTCAGATGATAGACACGAGGGAGGACCAGCACAGTAGTTGCTGTTGCTGTGTAACAAATTACCTCAAAATTTAGTGGCTTAAAGCAACAGTAATAAGTTTTCATCTCTCATGGTTTCTGTGGGTCAGGAACTCAGATAGGGTACAGCAGGGTCTCTAACCCACTATATCAAGGCTCTCAGGTGGAAGACTTGAAGGCTGGGGGTTGGGCTCACCTGAAGCCCATTCACTCATATGTGGACTCAGCTAGGTCTGCACCCTGGAATACCCTTCCCAACCCCTCACCCTCTATCTGGTTCCAGGGGTGCTTGGAGAAGTGCTACCCACAAAATGAAATGCAGTTTCATGTGTGAGAATTACTACCTTGGAGAACCTGGCTTGAGTAATTAAGTGTTTTAGTCAGTATTTCTGAAGAAAATTGAGAGTATGCTCAAATTATATAAAAGGATTATTTATAAGAGTGTGGAAAAGTTTAAAGAAACCAAAAATAAGAGATTAAGTAGAACCCCAGAACTAGCAGCAGCAGACTGCCATCACCTCTCCCAGGACTGAAGGAGCAGGGAAGGGGAAGTTGCCAGAACTCCGAGGGAAGCTATTTGTAGAGTGTCTGACAAGAGCTGTGGCCATTAGGGAGGTTTTTAGATAACCAGGGATGGCCGTGGAATAGGAGGAGGTGGGTGAGCACCTCTATCTCACTGTCCTCCTGCCTCTGATCTTCTGCTTTTCTAACCCAACTGAATGCCATAGGGCCAGACCAATCCATGCAGGTCAGCACCCCAGGATCACGGAGTAGGGTGGACAATGAGTGTGGTCAGGCAAACAGAAGATGTTCAACACACCAATATATACTGCGGGTGGGGGTGAGCAAGGAGGAATGTGCCCTGGAGGGTCACCAATCGTCCCTTGTACAGCTTCAGGTGAATGCTGCTGGAGTTTGTAATGTCACCATTAACAGACTTTATATTATGTTGAATCATATGAAATTACCATTTTTTATGTGTAAAATACTGGACAATTATTGGCAATTTTCTCAAATTCAATCTGGTATTCTTGTTACTTTTTTGATGAAGTTACTAATGGATAAACTGCTTATATTAGATGACTAAAAATGATACCCCCCATTATTTTATAGTTGGGAATTTTCACAGTTAAATACTTAAGTGGGGTGGATATTGCAATTGGATTACATTAAACATTTTTGTTGTTCAGAGATGAGTCAAGATAAAAATATAAAGTCATATACGTTAATTTGCTTTACTTAGCCATTCCACAATGTACACATATTTCAAAAAATTATGTTGTACATAATAAATATATATGATTTTTATTTCTTGAATTAAAAACAAAATTAGAAAGAATATAAAGTCAGTAAAACCTTTGAGGTAGGCATGTTGCTTGATACAGCTCATGGCGGTGTCCTTTGGTGCCCAACTGAAACAGTTTACCTACTTGACAGTTTGTCTTTCAAAGGTAGACAGCCTTGAATGCAAGCAGAGAACTATAAGGGACAATCTGATTGTTGGATTTCAGGAAAGTCCAGCAATAAGTAGGAGAGGCTCAGGATAGACTTTGGGAACTGCAAGTTTTGAATTTTATATTCAAATCACCTTTGACCATATCTCCCTCTACTATATTATTTAGTAACCTATTGGATAAAGAAACGCTGAGGTTTTAATGTGTTTTCTAACTGTACCTTGCAACTGAGAAGGTGCAAGTAAGGATGCTGGTTAATGTGGATTTTAAGAGGAATGCCCATGGGGACACAGATTTAAGAATTCTGCTTCCTTCCACTATGCATAGGTCAGAAACAGAAAGTCCCTCTGAAGTAGAACTTTGTTGTCTAAAGAATTACTTGAGTGTGTAGTAAACAGAATAGTGACCCCCAAAGATGTCCATATCCCAATCCCCAGCACCTGTGAATATGTTACCATACCTGGTAAACA
Organism: Galeopterus variegatus; assembly: GCF_000696425.1. Taxonomy (NCBI): domain Eukaryota; kingdom Metazoa; phylum Chordata; class Mammalia; order Dermoptera; family Cynocephalidae; genus Galeopterus; species Galeopterus variegatus. The sequence continues at coordinate 257,678 of NW_007727785.1, forward strand.
GGATTTTACAACTATAATTAAGTTTAGCATTTTGCGATGGGGTCATTATCTTGCAATATCCAGGAGGTTCCAATGCATCACCAGGGTCCTTATAAGGAGGCAGGAGGGTTAAAGCTAGGAGTAGGGGATGTAATTATGGAAACCGAGACTGGGTATAGATGTCATTGGATGTGGATTAAAGATTGGATGTGGCCACGAGCCAAGGAATGCCAGCAACCTCTGGATATTGGAAGAGGGAAGGAATGAATCCTCCAGAAGGAACCAGCCCTGCAGGCATGTTGTTTTTAGCCCTGTGAGACTCAATTTGGACCCTTGATCTCCAGAACTATATGAGAATAAATTCATGTTGTTTTAAGCCAATAAATTGATGGCAATTTTTTACAGCAGCCATATCAAACTACTATAAGTGGTTTCCCTAGTTATGTGCATATAGGGTGAGGAGGCACCAGTGGTCCAGGATAGAGTCCTTTTGACACTCACTCCATATTATTACTCTTTAAAAACCCTGATGCGCAGTTTGCATGAGGGGCCTCAGTGAGATTGGGACCAAGACATACTCCCAGAAATGTGGAGTTAGAGGGGTCTGTCGGGGAAGACTAGGTGATTCCGACCAAGACGCGGCAACAGAGAAGGGCAATGGGATGCCTGGGAACAAAGTTTCCTTTGGAAAGAAGGTCTTGGCTCATCGAGGCTCAGGATAAAATTCTAAGTGCTGTTGTGAGGGAGAACTGGTGTTGTCCTGCTTGAGGTTTAGGTTAGAAGCCCCTCAGGACCCAGCTGCCCAGATGTGGTATAACGTTTTTAGGGAATAAAGACTGAGCAGGGCATTGTGAATAAAGAGAATTCTACTCTAGAAATCCAAGCAAGAGGCATCCCTGAAGCCAGTTCAGGGGCTTGGACCAGCCCAGCAAGGGTTAACAGGGACCTGAGGAACTATGGGGAATGAATTTCCACAGTGACACTTTGTGGCTATGAGAAACAATGGGGACAGTAGGCTGACTCTCTCTTTGGTCTCTGGGTAAGGATTGACCAATTTGGGATTGAGCAATCCCTCGAGGTTCTCTGTAAATGGGGAGGGGGGATGGAGATGGGTGGATATGCTAAGAGGATATGCTAGACTATCTAGTAATAAGGTTTGTTTTGACTGAATGATTAATTAGGACGAAATAAGAGATGTGAGTAATTGTTCTTATTCACTCGGTTTATGGAGCAGGTCATACTAGCTACACATGATATTTATTTTGCGGTAGAAAATTTACAAAAAAGATTTCTAGCCTACTAAACTTTGTAAACTCATAAACTATATCGGTTTCTATATAGTTTACTCTTGCCCTTAATAAACACACACACACACACACACACACACACACACACACACACACACACACACACACACACACACACACACACACACTCTTGTAATACCATAAAACTAAAGGATATCTCCTTAGAATGTTCGCTTCTTTAATTGGGAGTCTCCATCAACAGGCATTTCCCAAAAGTTGCTTAACCTTTATTGAGGGACTACTTTATGTCAGACATTACTCCAAGATTTTATATAGCTCATCTCATTTAAACCTTCCCACAATTCAGTGAGACAGTTCTTTTTCCTTTTTATCAGTGAAGAAATAAGTTCATAGAGCTCAAGAATTTCTTCTAGGTGGTCGTAAGATGGATTATCTAACATATTATTGGTTTCACGAGCATCAGTTAAGATCACACTTAAATCAAGTGGCAAGTGAAGTATGAATATTAGTTTGAAATTTGAACCTAGCTAGTGTAGGAACAAAATCAAGATATAAGTATAAGGTGTAATATAACAACAGTTTGTGTATATCTTTTTTTGTCACAATTAATCGCTCACTCTTATTAGCAAGTAGCCCAGCACGTCTCTACTTCCTCCGCCAATTACCTGAACTATATGTGTGCCAAGAATGTATGATAAAAGTATAAACAGCACTTGGGAAGTGCTTGTTAATGTTTGGTTGAATAAAAGGTTAGCAAATACATAATCTGAAATGCACAGTAAAAAATAGGGGAGATTAAGAGAATGTTTGATATCATTTCCAAAGTTACAAACGTGTTTAAAAAATAGCAGCTTACAGAATGATCAACCTGGTATATAACCCCTTTCTTTCAACAAAAAAGTTGAACGTGCATCACAAATATGAAAGAAAGGATTGCAAAAATCTCCGGACTCTGAAAAATTCTAAAGCTACAAAATAGGAGTATTGTCATGCCCATTTTTATTTATTTATTTATTTATTTATTCTTGCTAATTTTATTTTGTCGATATACAATGACGTTGATTATTGTGGCCCATTACTGAAACCCCCCTCCCTCCTCCCTCTCCACCCTCCCACCCAACAATGTCCTTTCTGTTTGCTTGTCGTATCAACTTCAAGGAGTTGTAGTTGTTAAGTCTTCTCCCCCCCCCCAGTTTTTTTGTGTGTGCGTGTGGATTTATTTATTTATTTTTAGCTCCCACCAATAAGTGAGAACATATGGTATTTCTCTTTCTGTGCCTGACTCTTTTCACTTAATATAATTCTCTCAAGGTCCATCCATGTCGTTGCAAATGGCAGTATTTTATTCGTTTTTATAGCTGAGTAGTATTCCATTGTGTAGATATACCACAATTTCCGTATCCACTCATCTGATGATGGACATTTGGGCTGGTTCCAACTCTTGGCTATTGTAAAGAGTGCTGCGATGAACAGGCTTTTCTTTTTTGGGAGCTTTTTGATAACATCTTCAATCTCCTTTATTGTTATTGGCCTATTCAGGTTTTCTATATCTTTTTGGTTTAATTTTGGAAGCTTGTGTGAGTCCAGGAATTTATCCATTTCCTCCAGGTTTTCGAACTTGTTGGCGTATAGCTGTTTATAGTAGTCTTGGATGATTCCTTGTATTTCATTTGGGTCAGTTGTAATATCACCTTTTTCATTTCTAATTTTTGTTATTTGAATCTTCTCTCTTCTTTTTTTTGTTAGCCATGCAAGTGGTTTGTCGATTTTATTTATCTTTTCAAAAAAACAACTTTTTGACTCGTTGATTTTTTGTATTGTTTTTTGAGGTTTTAATTTCGTTAAGTTCTGCTCTGATCTTGATGATTTCTTTCCTTCTGCTAACGTTAGGTTTGGATCGTTCTTGTTTTCCTAGTTCTTTATGGTGCATTATTAGATTGTTCACTTGCCAGCTTTCCATTTTTCTGAGGTAGGCATTTAATGCAATAAATTTCCCCCTAAGTACTGCCTTTGCTGTACTCCACAAGTTTTGGTATGATGTATCATTATTTTCATTAGTTTCAATAAATTTTTTTATTTCCTGTTTGATTTCTTCTTGGACCCATGTGTCGTTAAGTAGAATGTTGTTTAATTTCCATGTGTTTGTATAGTTTCCAGAATTTCATTTGTTTCTGAATTCTAGTTTTAATCCATTATGGTCTGAGAAAATACATGGGATAATTCCAATTTTTTTGAATTTCTTGAGACTTGATTTGTGTCCTAATATGTGATCTATCCTGGAGAATTATCCATGTTCTGATGAGAAGAATGAATATTCTGAGGCTGTTGGGTGGAATGTTCTGTAGATATCTGCCATGTCCAATTGGTCTAGAGTATTGTTTAGATCTTGTGTTTCTCTGCTAATTCTTTGCCTAGTTGATCTGTCCAATATTGACAGGGGGGTATTCAGGTCCCCTGCAATTATAGTATTAGTGTCTATTTCCTGTTTTAGTTCTAATAGAGTTTGTTTTATAAATCTGGGTGCTCCAACATTGGGTGCATACATATTTATGAGCCCTTTATTTTCTTCTCTTCTCTGACTGCTCTGGCTAGTACTTCCAACACTATGTTGAATAGGAGTGGTGAGAGTGGGCATCCTTGTCTGGTTCCTGTTCTTAAAGGAAAAGCTTTCAGCTTTTCCCCATTCAGGATGATATTGGCCGTAGGTTTATCATATATGGCTTTAATTATGTTGAGATACTTTCCGTCTATACCTAACTTATAGAGGATCTTTCTTGTGAATGAGTGTTGAATTTTATGAAATGCTTTTTCAGCATCTATAGAGATGATCATATGGTCCTTATATTTGATTTTATTAATATGGTGTATCACATTTATTGATTTGCGTATGTTGAACCACCCATGCATCCCTGGGATGAATCCCACTTGATTGTGGTGAATAATTTTACATATGTGTTGTTGTATTCTGTTTGCTAGTATTTTATTGAGGATTTTTGCATCTATATTCATCAAGGATATCGGCCTGTAGTTTTCTTTCTTGGTTATATCTTTACCTGGTTTTGGTATCAGGATGATGTTTGCTTCATAGAATGAGTTTGGGAGTTTTGCATCTGTTTCAATCTTTTGGAATAGTTTGTAAAGAATCGGTGTCATTTCCTCTTTGAATGTTTGGTAAAATTCTGCTGTGAATCCATCTGGTCCAGGGCTTTTCTTTGTTGGGAGCTTTCTGATAACAGCTTCAATCTCCTTTATTGTTATTGGCCTATTCAGGTTTTCTATATCTTCATGGTTTAATTTTGGAAGCTTGTGTGAGTCCAGAAATTTATCCATTTCCTCTAGGTTTTCGAACTTGTTGGCATATAGCTGTTTATAGTAGTCTCGGATGATTCCTTGTATTTCAGTTGGGTCAGTTGTAATATCACCGTTTTCATTTCTAATTTTTGTTATTTGAATCTTCTCTCTTCTTTTTTTTGTTAGCCATGCAAGTGGTTTGTCAATTTTATTTATCTTTTCAAAAAACCAACTTTTTGATTCGTTGATCTTTTGTATTGTTTTTTGGGATTCAATTTCATTAAGTTCTGCTCTGATCTTGATGATTTCTTTCCTTCTGCTAACATTAGGTTTGGATTGTTCTTGTTTTTCTAGTTCTTTAAGGCGCATTATTAGATTGTTCACTTGCCAACTTTCCATTTTTCTGAGGTAGGCATTTAATGCAATAAATTTCCCCCTAAGTACTGCCTTTGCTGTATCCCACAAGTTTTGGTATGATGTATCATTATTTTCATTAGTTTCAATAAATTTTTTTATTTCCTGCTTGATTTCTTCTTGGACCCATGTATCATTAAGTAGAATGCTGTTTAATTTCCATGTGTTTGTATACTTTCCAGAATTTTGTTTATTATTGATTTCTAGTTTTAATCCATTATGGTCTGAGAAAATACACGGGATAATTCCAATTTTTTTGAATTTGGTGAGACTTGATTTGTGTCCTAATATGTGATCTATCCTGGAGAATGATCCACGTGCTGATGAGAAGAATGAATATTCTGAGGTAGTTGGATGGAATGTTCTATAGATATCCTCAGTTGGACACTAGTGCCAGGCAAGTCCAAAATTGACTACCAGGAAGATGGCAGGGCACTCGCGCCACTCCTGTGTTGCGCTGCCATGGCGGCCTCCGCAGCCAGAGCAGCCCTGGCCACCTCTCACCACCACTGGAGCCCCTGGCTCCTGGTTGTGCCGCAGCCTGCTCAGTCTCTCTCTGGCTCGCAGTTCCAGTGGCGCCTGGGGCTGGGGAGGTGACAGCCCCCTCCACGGCAAAAAACCGCAGTCGCCAGACCCCGAGTCCCGGCGGCGGGGCTGCGCAGCCTGGCCTGGCGCTGAGGGCAGTAGCGGCGAGGCCAGGCGCCAAGTGGCAGCTGCTCCCTGCGGCTTCTTCCCGGGAAGGGTTTTGTAAATTTCACAAAATGGCGCGTGCTCCAAACCTCAGTGCTTGTACTTTGAGAGTCCCCTTCAAGGTCTCAGCAATCCTTCGGAGCAATCCACCTGGGTAGTAGCAGCTACCCCCGGCGCAATCAAGGACACTAGAGATTCTGACTCACCATCAGGCTTTCTGAGTTCCTCTTCTTGCTGGTGGCCTCTAGGATCCTGCCGGCGCGGGGCGCAGGCGGCTCACTCCCTTCCCGCCGCCATGTTCTCATGCCCATTTTAAAATTTGCTTTTGCTTTTTGGAGGGCTGTGTTTTATACATGACCACCAATCACCATTTGCAATGGCATTTCTGCTGCTTGCCAGCATTCATCTCTCCCTCCGTCTTCTAAGAATACTCGGACCTTGTGCAAACATCTTTCACTGTCTCACACTGCATGGACCTCAAGAAGCCCTGACCTCACTGCTGGCTCCAGGGATGGCTCTGGTGTATCTAAGGCCAAGTCCATCCCTAGAGCCAGTGATTAGTGCAGAAGACAATGCATGATCCAGTTAACGTGAGGAGGGCTTTTCAATGAGCCTCTGAGAAAAGATTCATCTGTAAGAAGAGGTTACATTTTCAGAGTAACCCTCTTTGAATGTTTTCAGGATTCTTCTGCAGCTGTTTTGCTGCTACCCTGAAGATGAGCTTCTATTAAGAGCAGGGAAATGAGTGAGAGCCTCAGAATAAAATCACCTAAGGCCTGCCCCCCTTCTCTTCTTCCAGTTAATTGAGCCAATAAATACCTGATTGTTTAAGCTAGTTTGAGTTGGGCTTTCTGTTACTTTCAGCCGAAAGTATTCTGATACACCATCCACATTTTATTCCAATCAATAGTTCTGTTGTAAATATAATTTTGGTGTTGAGTCAATAAAACAAGTAAAAAAGACAGTTCTTGCTCATGGTATCAAAAGGATAGAACTGTTACGCAAAACCCAGAAGTCTACACATAGGAGCCTGCCAAGCCAAATACACACCGTGTAAGGACTACATTAGTTTAAAAACTTGCCAATTCAAACATCCCCACTCATTTGAACAGTTCAGATACCCCCATTCATCTGAAGTCATCAAGTTCCAGTTCTCTAACATTGTACATTGTATGTTTTGTGAAAATATACATTACCTGTGATAGCAAGAAGGCCAAGTAATAATTTACCTGGTGAAGGAAAGTGAAGAGTGAAGATGGGAATATAATTTGGTATGAATTCCTGTGCAACCTCTTCATATTTTAACACCATGTGAAATGATTATGATTTTTTAAAAAAAGCTTAACGTTTTAAAAATCCAGCAAATTAAGCCAAAGCCACAAATTACTTTTTAAGTGCATTTGAAGAGGACCACCAGAATCAGTCACTGAGATTTGTTTCAAGTAATTGTACTTTTTATTTTAAAAACAACATTTAGCCCTTGAGTAGATGATGGCAATATACATAATTTTTAAGAAGAACATTCTGTATTTATTTATTTATTTATTTATTTATTTATTTATCCTAAAAATGACTGGTAAGGGGATCTTAACCCTTGACACGCTCTCCCAGGTGAGCCACCCGGCCATCCCTATATGGGATCCGAAACCGTGGCCTTGGTGTTGTCAGCACCGCACTCTCCCGAGTGAGCCACGGGCCACCCCTAAACATTCTGTATTTAAATGACCATATAACTATCAATATGGGGTTTCAGATTGAGACTATTCTAAGCAATTAATCTAAAATAATGTGTCCATTTTGTTCAAAGACCTAGCAGGAAAGAATAATTAGCAATTTATGGATTATCTTTTTGCTTACACTCAAATTCCAAAAGTAAGTTCATGACTTGAATAAACATGTTCTCAAGTATGAAATAGGACTTAAATTTACTACAAAAATTTAAAAGGTTTTATTTGTTAAATGATTATGGCCTATAATCAAGTGACTACTTGTTAAAAAAAAGCAATTACTTTTTATGTCTGAGGGTAGGGAAAGATTATTTCTTAAGTTTGCTTGTTTTCCTTCCAACTAACATTTATGACATGTTTATTTGGAGTCAAGGGGTAAAAACGGATCCAGCTCTTATGTAAGCTAGAATATAGGCTTTTGGAATCCCAGGGATATTTTTTTCTTAATATTTTTGCATTTATTAGAATAAAAAATAGTTCTATTTTTCTAAAAAATTGAATAAGTAGTAAGATATCTGATCCATTGGTCAGAATTTGTTCATATATAATCACAATTGATCTTATAGCAACTATTTTCCAACTCATTCTTTTATTGATAGTTTAGTATGTTAAACACTTATTACTTCATGTGAAATAGCTACAGTCTTTAAACCAAATCCACAAATATTTATTGACTATCACTATGTACAAAGGACTATATTTAAATATTACTTTCCCTATTTGGCATAAAAATCCAAGTCATTTAAGCAACATCATCACCTCACAAGGTAGAAATAGTACCCCGACTTCCTTGTTTAGAGTAAAGAAAACCTAATCACTAACTGTAAAAAAAAATCTAGTTGCAAAACTAGTCAGTGAAAACACGAAGAGTGATAATGACACCATCATTATCCATCATCCATTCAGTGTTAAATTTAGAAAATAAAATATCTTCTAAATGCCTTTTGAAATCTCTATTGCCTTGCCTGCTCAAACCTTTTTCCAGTATCTAGTAAAAATGTGACTCTATTCAGATCAATATATCCTTTATATATTTTTTTCTACAAAAACTAAAGGATGTAGAGTTTATGAAACTGTTTTTGCTGCTTTAGGACCCAAACAGGCCATCTAGAAGGGGAGGTAAATTATGTATGGAAGAATAATTCGACCATTCATAGGATCCAGAAAGTTCCCTAATATTTCTTCAAAGTTTTTTCATTCATTCGTGTATTCGTTGACAAGGAATTTTGAATGCCTCCTATATAAAATAAATTGTAATTATTTATTTGAAAGCGACTTGAGAAAATATACTATTACTGGGAAGATAGCTATTAGACCATTTATTTTCCATTCATTTTGCAAGGAAATGTATCCCTCTGAGCTTGTTTGGTTTGGATATGTATTCCTAAAGTAAATATTGCAATGATGGCTTCCTGTTTAATGTCAGGCTAGTCAACTGACTGTAGAAATCTTCCAGTTGTATTAAAAGTTCCTTCACATGGATTCCAATGTAAATGCTTTCATATTATTTGATATGTACTTGTAAAAACCAACTACTTCCTATATTCAAATTTTATAGCATTTTGTTCTTACACTTACTAAGAGACTAGAACTACTTTACAAAAATAATGCCATTATTTTTACGTAATAATACTATGTCCCATTTAGGTCAGCATTTAGCATATGTCACATTAATTTGTAGGCAGAAATTAAATTAGCTATTCTGGTTCTTGGGAAGTTGCCTTTTACTCTTTTTTTTTTTTTCTTATCTGAAAAATTAAATTCCACCAAATCTCTCACCCTTCCTGCATCTGGACCTGCATGCTCTGCCTTTCCTGCTGTTCCAGGGGATACGTGTGGCTCTTACCCCTCTGCTTGTGTACCAGGTCCTGTTCCTCCTTGATTTCTGGGAAACTGTGCTGATCCCTTTTCCCTTTTGCCTCATCATTTTTATTTCTGTACTAAATCATCCCCAAAGCATAGAAACATGCTGTAACGTCTTTCATCATATGTGTGTGCGTGTGTGGGTGTGTGTCACTCCCTTGACTCCACATCCCTTCCCAGCTCTGCCCAGTCCTCCTCCCCTTTATTGTAGAACTCCACGTCTGTTGTCTGTTTTCTGTTCTTCACTTCCTCATTCTCTGCCTGGATCTTTCTCTTGAACCCACCTCTTCCACTCCCTCACAGAACTCTCTATTGAACTCACTGCATTTTGGCTTTCTTCCCTTTCTACTCCACAGAAAAGTACTCATTAAGGTCACAAATGACCTCTGCTTTGCCGTATCCAGCATAAAATTCTCAGTCCTCATCTCACTTGACGCAGCAGCAGCATTTGGCACAGCTGACCATCTCTCTGCCGTCTTCTTCACTTGGTTTTCAAAACGCTACACTGGTCTGCTCTCAGCCCTGTTACCCTGGCTGCCTTCTCTCTGTTGCTGGATCTGCCTCCTCTTCCTGACCATGACTCAGTCTTCAGCTCCCTTCTCTACTCATCCTCATTTCCTTGGCAATGTTATCTCTGAGCTGAAAACTCCAAAAGTGGCATGCCCAGACAATGCTGTGTAAGATTTTTATTTCTCATTGTGATATACAAATGATTGGAAAAGGAGATTCTGTAACATCTTTCTTCCCTGATCCCATATTCAACCCCCTCACCCTACTGGCTGTCCTTGGGACCAAATACTGCTTATTTGTTTATTCCCTTGACAAAGTGAGAAACACCTGTGAGTGCTATGCTGTCTTATCCATAATCTGGGCTTTATATGTTTTCTGGTCTTTCCTTCTTTCTTTCTATCTGTTTTTCTTGGGCAATCTCATTCATTCCCATGACTTCAGGAATGTTCTCATGACCTCTTCAATTCATATCTCCAGCCCAAACTTTCTCCCCCAAACTGCAAACTCAAATCTCTATCTTCTAGATTTCTATATCTGGAACAGACACTTCAAATTTGGTATCACAATTTGAACACAATTTTGTTAGAAATGCAGACAACACAAATGAAACTTGGTGTTCTTCCTGCCTAAGCAAGAGATGGGTCATTCTCAATTCCTCTTCTTCCCTCGGCTCACGATGCCTTTCTAAGTATCTCTAACTGGTCACCTTATCTCCACTTCTCTAATACTGCTTCATTGTTTACCTGTCTTGACCATTTATTCTCTAGGGATCTGCCAGTCTCCAATCTTGTATTTCTCCAATCCCTACCCCACATTTCTTCCAGCATGATCTACGTAAATTGAAATCTGAGTATTTCACTTACTTGAACAATATCTGTCTGACTGACGATATCAGTCATCACTGATGATTCCCCATCTACCATGCAATAGACCTCATGGTTTCTCTCAGTGTTAAAACAAAACTTCTTAAGCCTCATCAGCTCTTCTGCAAAAGCTCTTAAGTCTGGCCCATCAGGATGACTTGCAGATCTCTGAAGCTGACATGCTCCCCTAGATCTCTGTCTTTCTATGTGTTTCTACAACTTGAAATGCTCTGCCATCACCTGCATGTATGGTGAATATGCATTCTTCCATCAAGACTCAGACGAAATATACTATCTTTGATGCTCCTTAAACCCTGATCCTACTACCTGGATTTAGATCCTCTCTCCTCTCTATTTCCACGTATTTCATGCAGTGTCATTATTTGTCTGCATGCCTGCCTACTCCACTGGACAGGGAAATCCATGCAGGCAGAGACCATGTATTATTCATCTCATAAATTTCCTCTTTTTATTTTTATTTCCTCTTTTGTAAAGAACAGGGAACAGCTAATGTAAACTGTCCTTTTAATGAATATTTTATAAACTGTAGAAGTTTACATTATAAGACAAAACTTCTTTCCCTAAAACATAATAGCTATTTTCCTAATCTTAGTTACTCCTCACTTAAAGAGGTTTTTTAAAAAATTGAAATATAATTCACATATCATAAAATTCACCCTTTTAAAGTATACAGTTCCATGGTTTTTAGTATATTCACAATGTTGTGCAACCATCACCACTATCTGATTCCAGAATATTTTCATTACCCTCAAAAGAAATTCTGAGCCCATGAGCCATCATTTCCCATCCCCATCCCCTTCCAGGCCAACTAACCTACTTTCTGTCTTATAGGTTTGCCTGCTCTGCACATTTAATATAATATATATGAAATTGCAACCTTTTATGTCTACTTAACATAATGTTTGCAAGATTCATCCATGTTGCCACACGTATCATTCATTTTTATTACTGAGTAATATTCCATTATAAGGATATACATTTTGTTTGTCCATTCTTCCGTTGATGAGCATTTGGGTTTTTCCATTTTTTGGCTATTATGAATAATGCTTCTATGAATATTCATGTACAAGTTTTTGTGTGGACGTATGCCTTTAATTCTCTTCTTTTTAATTGAAATATAGTTGATTGTACATATCTGTGGGGCACAGGGTTGAATATCAATACCTATGTGCAATATGTGATGCTCAAATCAGGGTAAGCAATATATTCAATATAATACCATGTAATCATTTTTCATGGCCTTTTACTAATTCCTCCCTTACCCCCTCTCTCCTTCCCCCTTTTGCACCTCTAGTAACCTCAGTTCTGTTCTCTTTTTTTGAAAGTTCAATGTATTACTGTGATTGTTGTATCTGCCTTTCATGTATATATTTAGAGGTAGAGTTGCTAGGTCATGTGTTTAAATTTTTGCGAAACTGCCAAATCATTTTCCAAAGCAGGTGGACCATTTTAAGTTCTCACAAGCGGTGCAGTGTAGAGGGTTCCAGTTTCTCTGCATCCTCACAAAACTTGTTTTGTGCATCTCTTTTATCATCTTAGTGAGTGTGAAATGGTATCTTATTGTGGTCACACAGGGTTTGACATCATTCTCCCATAAAAGGGTTATAAAGAGGCCTATTCTATCTAAAATCAGTAAACTAGTATTTCATTTTATATTATGCTGAAATAAATGGGAGTTAAACATCTCAGAAGACAGTACTGTCCTTTATCTTAGCTAAACATCTTTAATATTTCATAGGGGTCATCATATTTTAAATTATTTCTTATTCTTCCTAAGATTCTCTCTTATATCTTAATTTTTTGGCAATATAAAGCCCCCAAATGCAAACCTCTTAATTAAGATTTGACTCATGTTAATTTTGAGGAAAAAACCTTTCTAGCTTCCATCTTCCCATCTATCCTACCTGTAAGCATTGTATGAGTGGATATGGTTAATGATAGGAATAACACATTTAATTCATAGTCCCTTGTGACTCTTTAGACTATTTTTTCCCCAAGTTCTTAGCCAGCTTTTCCTGATAATTAGCTCTTACCTTGTTTTGTCTGTACTTAACCTGCCCACTTCAGTATTATGTGAAAGCTTAATAAACATACTATACATTCCTTTCTGCTGCCTAGCGTAGTGGTCAACATTTGTAGTAAGTTTTAGAATTTGAACGTGTGGTAGGGTGGAGTGACATTTGTTATAGGTGCTATTTGTATTGCGCATACATTTCCTTGGTTGAGTCTCACAAATGAAGTGACTGTGATTGTGGCCAGCACTCCATTCTCTAGCTGAGGAGAGGATTATTCCAGTTTCCACAAAAAAAATGACAAGAATGATTTTCCCAGGTGGATTCCCCATGCTGGTAAGACACAGCCAGATGCTGCAGGTCATTTTCTGCAGCATCGGGGCTTTTGGGTGACTTCTGTTGACACATCCACATGTATTAACCACTGATAAAGTGGTTGCTCTTTGTTTTCCATGCTTACGTAAATATTCATTCAAAGATCTTCTTATGTTCATACACTTTAAGCATTTCTCAGTTTCGTTTGGAGGCTTGTAGCCTGGTCATTGACTAAATGTTTCATTCATTTATCCACTCTTTACTCACTCTGGAGCCACAGCGGTATGCCTGCAATTTTCATTACTATTATTATTAAAACATTAAAACATTATCTTCTCAAAAACCTCTCTGACCTTTCTTTCAAATTATCGTGTGTTTGTGTAGTTGTGTATAAGCTAATCCACCCATTCTACACAACCTTACCTTAGATACCTTAGCTTAACTATTATAACTTTATCCTTATGAGTGTGCGTAGTTGAACATTCAGCTTAAATAATGTACCATCACCCTTGGAAATGTGCACAACTAAGCATTAATCACCATATAATTAACTTTACCAACTATACACAATTATTTTAATTTTGTCCTAGAATTCAAAAGTAAGAAGCATTCATATTTCTACATGAGAGAAAGGGAGTAAAGCAAATTATGTCTGTGAAAGAATAATTCATAAAACATGGTAAATGCTTGGGAGTTATTAGTTTAAATATGTCTATTCAGCGATGGATGGTCACTATTTCTTACTCACTGGTCCTGGCTAATACATTTTGATTATAAAATAGTTTATTTTGTTTATGAAATTTCTCTGTTAACACTGATTTTTCCTAAGAAGGGAGCTGATTTTCTTAGTTGATTCTCTAGACTAACTGACTAACAATCAACTAACTTCCCCAATTCAAGTCTATCTTTCTCCCCAGTGAAATTTCTTGTTTTTGATATTTGTATTTCTAACAAAATTGCATTTAATTTGTGCCACTGATAATGGATCATAAAAAATAGTCTTTTCTCCATTACCCTCTCCCCCTACCCTGGCTGGCAAGGATGTTAGGCATAGTAGGCACATACAACTAACAATTTGAGAAAGATTATCTTTTCTCAGATATATGCAGAGGAGGAATGGACAAAGCTATGTGTTTTAGGAACTGGAACTAAAAGAAGTGAAGACCAGCAAACATCACATTTATCATGCAGTTTATGTCATGAAGGAACTTGTCACTGCTGCAATTAGCATGTACACCTGCAAAACTAGGCCTTACAGGTGCATCTGTAAATAGAAGGCTGTATCCAGAGTTCCTACCAGTTCTGCATCATTTATTTCAATGTGTATGTGTAATCAATCACATACTCACAGTCCATAAACTTGAACAGAGTGTAGCATTGGGTTTGAATGACATGGTTTCATGGTTCCAGATGTTCTTTAATCTTTCAAATTTGCTCTGTATGAAATAATCCATTAAATATACTTTTAGAAAACTTTTTCTTTCAGTGCCAATTGCATTTAATTTTTCTACAGAGGAAGAGGAACCCTGGTCCCCAATTAATAAATTCAGTGAGTTCCCCATTACTTTCAACAACTTTAGAAGTCAGGGATTTAAAGTTTCCCTCTTTCATCTTGTTGACTTCATTGTTCAAAATGTTATTATTAGAATACTTTTAGAATACTAATTTTGTAAGCAATACTTTCTAGGACCAAGACTAGATCTTGCAGACTACATGCCCAGCTGTGATCTTGGTCAAATTATGGAGCCATGTGAAACCTCATATATATAAAATGGGTAATAATAAAATAACAAAAAACTCCTTACCCAAACTACTGAAAGAAAAACCCACTTAAAATGAATCTATTTCAGCTAGCATAAAAATTTAATAGCAAATTATAAAAAGTTTGGTAATTCATCTTGAAAAATTAAAGCTAAACTATATGAAAACAAATTCTTTCTAATTTATAGTTAACAGCCTAGAGGTATTCTATTTCTTAGCATATATAAATAATACCTCAAATATTAATTTTTGCCATGATTTTTGGGGGGATAAAATTAAATGATGGCATGATACACAATCCTTACTTGAAACCTGGCATTTAAAGCAGGAGTGTAATTTTTGGATATTTAAATTATTCTTTTTGAAGAATACATACTGTCAACTGAGTTGTTAGCTACTCTAATCTCTGCCAGGTTCTCATTTGTTACTGCATTTGCCTGAGATTTGAACATATTTTTTTTTATCAACTTCATGAAATCTACATCCTTCCTAAAATCTATAACTGTTCTTTTCTATTGGTTTTTCACTCTATTGCTGTCTGTTTGATACAATTAACAAAAAACTAAAGTACAAAAACTCTGGCTTCTGCACTGGGATAGATGCTCGCATTAAATGAGAGTGATGCTTGTTTGAGTGGGAAGCCATTCTATAAGCGCTCAATTTATGAGTGAATATTTTGTGTTATAGTGACTTTTACTTTCCTCTTAAACATTGGGACACAGTAAATGAATACTAATATATTGTCTCCCTAAATCACCTAACTATATTGTCAAGAAAACTAAATGTGGAAATGTATCTAGGACACTTAGCACCGTGCCTGGTATATATTCATCAAAGCACACATGTTGGTGATGGTTATTATTATCATTATTTTACAAACATTCTCTAATAAAGACAGTCAATCATAAATAAGAAGCCTTTGGGGAACACACTTAACAGGATGGATCTAACCATCTAGCAATTCACAAATTTTTAAGTTCACAGATCACTACAGTCATTTGAGATAACCATTTCATTTATTTAACTCACTGGAGTTTACTACCACAAACCAAGTGACAAAAATATGAGGGAACTTCAAAAAGTTTGTGGAAAAATAAAAGATAATAGGCATTTTTCCACAAACTTTTTGAAGACCACTTATACATTTTAGGAAGTCTGTAGCCCAGTCAATTCGTGATGGTTTTCTCTTCAGAGGGAGTGCGTAGAAGGCATAGATAGAGAGTTTAGGACTCGAAGTCGGAGGCGGAGAAAAAGAATGGTTTTGAGCTAAATCTGTGACTGAATGAGATCAAGACAGTATGTCAGCTACAATTTAGTGATTTTGCCTCCCTCCTTTCCTTTACCTTCATCTTCCTTCAGCTTGTTTGCAGAACTCTTTGAGCTAAGATAGAAACCAAAGTAGAAGTAAGATACAATCATTATGATTTTTATTTAAGGCTATGGAGAAAAGAGCCACAAAATAGAGATAATTGAAAAGATAAATAAGCCAGGCAGAGAGCATTCGGTTCTCAGATCTTGGCTGTGCAGTCAAAATGGTCTTGATAAGAAGTAAATTAAACCTGGGAGAGGCTGGTTGTCATTTCTGAAGTTTGACCCCCCCATCTATCCTTGCTCTTACACTTAATTTTATTTTTAAAATGTGGGTTATCAGATCAGTGGATATTTTAATTGACTGGTTTAGCAGTTCTCAAAATTAATGTGCCTAAGATTCACCTTGGGGATTTTGCTAAAATGCAGGTTCTGACTCAGGAGGCCTGCCTGAGAGGCTGTGTTCCTAACAAGCTCCCAGGTGATGCTGATGCTGCCGGTCCTAGGCCAAGGCCCACACTTTGAGAAGCCTGAGAATCCAGTATTCCCAAGAATGTTAGGTGGGATGAATTTAAAGCCCTTGTTGACGAATAAAGAGAGTTAAGTGTACAGTTTTACCTTTGTCAACATTAGTTTACCATATAGCAGGAAAGGAAATTAAATTGGTCTTTCTAGCACTATTTGGGCTTGCAGATGCATGCTCTATTTCTAGATCTTCAAGGACATTCAAAATGATAATGTTCTACTTTCTTCTTGGGTATTAACATTAAGCTGTTTCATCTAATTTTGCTTTCACAAAACTGTGAAAGTAGACAGTCTTTTGTTTTTCTGGTTTCCAAGTTACCTCATGATCTCTTGCCTTTTCCCCTCAATGAAGCCTGTAAATTCGTTCTAATTGGAATAAATAACTAGTAATAAAAGCATAAGACGGATGGGAACACAGTGTTGAGCTCCTACTATGTGACATATACTATTGTTAAGTGCTGGAGACACGAAAATAAACTAAACAGAAATGGTGTCTAGCTGCTTTCTTACTTTAACCCAGTGAGATGGGTATTATTTTCATTTTACAGATGAGAACACAGTGAGTTAAGTAACTGCAGTAATAATAGCTAGTAGGATACGGAGCAGGAATATGAAACCAGTTATTTTTGACTCCAAAGTCCTTGCTAGAGCTCCTGAACTCATTCTGAATAGAAATTTGCCTACCCCCTTGCCACAATAAAAAACTAAAGGTTTTATATTCTCTATTGTCCAAAAAAAGTCGCTCTATTTGTCTTTCTTATCCTTTCAGAATAAAGTTGCTGACACTGTAGTGACAGCTCTCGATATATCTTGTAAATAAGAATTCCATCTTCTAGCCCAAGGAACCCAAACATATATATTTTCAGACTGCTTTGCAATTAAATCGTTTTTCTCATTTTGGAGTGATTTTATATCTTTCTATCTCTTGTCCTGGGGAATTGACTAGAACTGATATTTTTCAAAAAGATAAAGAAAAATCCTGCCATGCACAGAAATCAGTTCAAAGTGGTATTGAGATCCAAATATGAAAGATAAAAAGATAAAGTTTACAGAGATAACCCAGGAGAGTATCTTTACGAACTTGGAGTAGTGAAAGTCTTCTTAAGCGGGATACAGAAACCACTAATCTTAAAGGAAAAGATTGATAAATTGTACTATATTAAAATTTCTGTTGATAAAAATATATTAAGAAAGTAAAAAGGCAAACAACAAAATGGGAGAAGATATTTGCAACACATAAAACAACAAAGAATACATAGCCTACATACCAAAAAAAGGAAAATAAATTCCAACAAATCAGTAAGAAAAAGATAGAAAACATAACAGACAATGCTGCAAAATATTTGAATGGGCACTTCACAAAAAACCATATTCATATTGCAGTAGGCATATGAAAATGTTTTCAACCTCATTTGTCATCAGGGTAATACAGATTAAAACCACAATAAGATACCACCCCATACCCTCCAGAATGGCTAAAATTTAAAAGATTGGCAATACCAAACTCAAGCATTGGTCTAGAGCACCTGGTACTCTCATGCGCTGTTAGTAGGATTGTAAATTGGTACAGCAACTTTGGAAAATCTTTTGACACTGAATATTACAACTGAACAAATGCACAGCCAATGACTCAGCAATTCCATTTCTAGGTATACATGCAACAGGCATGTGAACAACAGAAAGTCAAGTACATGAATATGCATACTCTTAAACATTCATAAAAGTCAAAACTGGGAACAATACAAATGTTCATAAACTAGATTTGATAAATAAATTGTGCTTTATTCATTCAATGACATACTATTCAGCAACGAACATGAACAAACAACTGCTACATGTAACAATATGAGTGAATCTCATAAATATGTCAAGCAATGGAAGTTGGGACACAAAGAAGGGTACATTGTGTGATTCTGTTTATAGGAAGGTCAAAAACAGGCAAAGCTGATCTACGGTGTTAGAAGTCAGGACGGTTACTTTTGAGAGGAAGGGGTAGCGACTGACAGGGGCCTGAGGAAGACGTCTGCGGGACCAGAAATGTACTCCTTGACCTGCGTGGTGGTTTCCTAGGTGTGTTTGCTTCTTAAAAATTCCATGGGTTGTATACTTATATATATGTAGGCATAATGCATACACTTTCCTTCGTGTATGTTTTTTTTTAAATAAAAAGTAAAATATGTGTGAATGAGTATAATTATTTAAGGTCTTTGTTTTCAATGTTGTTTTTTCCCCCGAGAGCAAAGAACCAACAATTTTCTTGATCTCATTCCTCCACTTTGCATAACTGAAATCTGTTTTCTGAACACATTTTAAGACACTTGTAAAATACATTTCCACTACTTTTTTTTTTTTGTCTTCAGGTTTTGCCTTTTCTATATAAAATTCATTCTGTATTCTTTCTGGAGTTCTGGCCTGACCCTGCTTTTTGTCGGTTTTCTGTTTGCCTTTTATGTTTTAGTAAAGTTCTGACCTTAAGACAAATGTGTTATCAAACATGAAACAAAGACCAGTCACCCTGGGCCTGATGTGCGACCTCATTCCATCTAACATTTAAGGAAACAAAGGTCTCCTAATAATGATGGAACACTCGCTTCCTGAGGATGTGAGGCTTAGATCTGAACAGATGCTGTTTGAAAAAGAGCCCAGATGATGGGAGCATAAAAGAAGCTTATCCTGTCAGAAGTGAAAAACTACCCTGTCATTGCAGTGTGCTGTGGATAGCTTCACACACTTCCTATCTCCACCACCCAGGGTAGCCCATGGCAGCGTGGTAGGTGTGGTCTGGAACAGACTTGGGTTCTGGGGTCGTCAGATAAAAATTTAAATGCTAGCTCTTACTAACAATGTGTTCTTGAGCAAGAGATTCAATCTCTCTGAACTTCAACTGACTTCTTTGTAATAATGGGAATAAAAATAACTGCACCACAAAACCATTGCAAGGATTTAAATTACATAGGTATATAAATGTCTCTAACATAATATTTAGCACATCTGGATGTTCAAAAGATGAACTCCCTTCTCTTTTCCATCTTTTTCTGTTTTTCAGTCAAAAATATGTCAAAGCAATCTGGCTTTGTAGAAGATAGGTTGCGGGATATTTACTTTATAAATACATGTTGGGTTCATATGTCTTTTCATACCATTTTTTTTTCCTTTTGAGTTTTCCAGATGGAACTTGTATCCCAAATGGATAAGAACATAATAAAGATGTTAGTAAAATTCCTTTAATGGGAATGAAGAAACTGATTTACTATCTTAAAGGAGTACAGAGAAACAGTATAGATGAAAATTTATTTTGTATTTTTAATTTCTGTATGTAAAATGTCACAAATTTGGACAAACCTCTGTTGAAGACCTGGACATAATTATCATGTTTCTAAAGAAATGCATGTTTGGCTACTTTTGATTATAACCAGTTGAATCTGGCTTTTAAAAAAATGTGTTACCTAGGAAAGTTGCAAATGAAATAGCTGGAACGACTTTAGTAGTGATCAGCCTCCTTATTTTTTACATGAAAAATTTAGAAAGGTGAAGCAACTTGCCTAAGATGGTCATTGAAAGTTAGGAGTCGATGAATTACCTCTTCTCTGAGGTCTAAGTGGTGGAAAGTAAAGACAAGTGCTGAAGAAAAGATAAGTGGAGTAACGGACCAGTAAAGCTGGACTAGAAAATGCAGATGGACCTGAGGCTAAAGTGGCAGCATTCTGTAACAGCCTTCAGATTGAGACCTCGGAGCCTCTCCATGCGTAGAATTAGTTCTGCAAAGCTGACTCCACTACACCTGCCCTGCCTGCCCCTCAGAGGAAACCAGGCCTGCCTGGCAAACTCAGACACTGAAGAGTGCGGTTCAAGGGAGATAGAAGAGCCCTCATGACTTCAGTACAATGACCCTCCCCAGGCCACTCCCCTCAAAGGATGCCCTGTAGATCAGCAGATGCTTTTAAAATGCCAGAAAATACTCATTTTAAATACAATTTGCTCTGTAATCTCACCTAGAGCATTCATTTGTTTAACCTGCCTCTTTCAACTATTTATGTCCTATCAGGGAAAATATCAACCTAGTACCTGCCCAAATTATCTTAATTCCATATTATTCTTATTATTTGTTTATCACTTTCCTTAATGTTTGGTAGATTTCTCCCTTGTCATCTAACAACTTCACATAACACCTCAGAAATCAAAGTCCTTGGAGGATTGTACAGAACACTGTTGCTCTTGCTTATTTAAATTTATATAGGGCTGGTTCTCCAAAGTCTTAAGGAGCCATTTCACAGTTCCAAATCGTAAAACTGTCCCATGAAACTGCAAAGCCCAAAAAGAAAGAAAGAAAAAAATTAGCCACGTAAGGGCTAAGAACTATACATCATGTGGTAGTCAAGGTAAAATTAGGTGAAAGAGTGAGTTTCTGAGCACAAACAGCAGCTTACCCTCTAAAGTTAAGAATCTAGTGGGAAACATAAGGAACTACCGCTTTATGAAGTCACCTCATTAAGCAAATCAGTTTGATGTTACAGCAGGAATAAACATGGGCAGATTTTGAGGACGTATAATTGTAATTTAGTTTTTTATATCTCCATCATGCCACAAAGGATTGACAGCATCTAAGCCATATTGAGAATAGGACAACCTTTTCCCCCCAGGGATTTGGCACCTAACACATTTGCATATAGCAGCGTGGGTAAGAATGAGGCACACAAAGCAGTCCAGGGAATAATTCACATATGTGCTTCCTGTAGTTTGTTAAATCTTTTGGGCTTTCGGAAAACACCAGGAACTAAAATAATTGAAAGTGCTGGGAAGGTTTACATTAAAAGGCACAGCATCATACGTCTCTATGTGGAATCAACACCCTCAGAGGAAATACACGTTAGTTTTAGTTTATTACTTGGTAATACTTGTTTAGCCTCTTTCACTTAATCTTTTTCTTGCTCCTTTATTTTCTTGCTCCCCCTCCTCCAAATAGTCTTACTTTGAGTATAGGGCAAATTATTTTAGTATCTTCAATCTCTGTGATCTTCTATCACAAATTAAAGCTGTTAAAGATATTTTGCATAGTTTTGACTGCAAAAAATAGCCTTAAAAGGACATTCTTTTTTATGTAGTAAAAACAGAAAATGCAGCTGTACTTTAACTAAGTGGGTAGAGATCTTACAATGCCCTTCTTTCCATTTTTACTAATGAAAAGTGTAAACTGCAGATGCTTGTAAAAGACGTATTGCTTGGCCTCTTAGTCCATCTTGTGCTGCTATAACAGTATTCTGGACACTGGTTAATTTATAAATAACAGAGATTTATTTCTTACAATTATGGAAGATGGGAAGTTCAAGATCACAGGGCCCACATCTAGCAAGGAGTGTTTTGCTGTGCCTTCCCTTGGTGGAAGGTGGAAGTGCAAGAGAGCACTCCTGTGCGTGAGATGTGGGAGGAGGAAGGGGACCGAACTCATCCTTCTATCAGGAACCTACTGCTTCGATAAAGGCATTAATTCACTTGTGAGGGCAGAGCCCTTAGTACCTAATCACCACTTAAATGTCGCGTCTCTCAGCACTGTTGCATTGGGGGTTAAGTTTTGAACACATGAACTTTGTGGGATACTTTCAAACCATAGCAGTTAGTCTGTCTGCATTTGCCTCTGGCCAATTTCTGTGTTTTCTGGAGCACAGGTGATAACTCCCTACTGCTGCAAATGTGGTGTGTTTTATTGACAGGAGAGTGGCAGTTCAGGGTCTGTATACGGCTTGGTTTCTCGGGGTCATGATTTGCTATTCTCATAACTGTTTTATCATTATGACACTGCCTTCAGTTTAATCATTTTTATGATTAAAAAAAATCCAAAGATTTTGAAGAGTCTGCTCAGAATATAGAATATCTCTCCAAAGTCCTTGCTGCTCTTTAGTTTATGAATTGAAATCCATAGTTCATCTATTTCAGTGGTTCTTAATCCAGGGTGCAAGAATAGAATCGTCACCTGTGGAGCTTTTAGAAAATATACATGACAACAGCCAAGTGAGGCCAGACTCAGAATGTGGTTTTAACCTGCCCTATCCCCTTCCCAGTGATGCTACTGAGCCCACAGAGTTAAGAATCACAGAGCCGTTCACACAATTGTCTTCTGCTGTCTGGAGAGGGAATGCTGCATAGTAGTGTAACAGACGCCAAAGCCAACATGTCTGGCTTCAAATCCTGATGCCACTTTCTGCCAGTGTGACTTTAGGCCACTCTGATTCTTAATTCCTTATTTGTAAAATGGGGATGGTGGTAATAGTAGAACATATATCTGAGAATTGCTAAAAGGATTGCCTGAATGGATATGCATAAAGCAGCTAGAATAGTGTCTGGCATATGGTATGTTATGTATAAGGGTGTTAATAAATATTTAATTCTCATTTCCAGCATTTTTTTATTTTAAAATTTCTCCCCAATATTAAGAACAACCCTGTTATTTGTGACTTGTACACTTTAAGTGGTTAACAATTTGGTGCTCCTAAACAATGAACTAGGATTTTCTACTGTTCTCTTGTTTCATCATCCCCTAATCACCTAGTGCGTGCTCAAGAAAACCCAACTAATGACTACACTTTTTCACTAGATTTGGTTATTTATTCCAAAATAATTTTTGGCAGGTATCTTGCAAAAATCCATACAATATAATGAGTTAAAAGAGCTAAAGAAGGAACAAGGGTAGGAGGATAGATTAGCCTTTTAAGTTTGGCTCCCAAGAAGGCACCCTAAAAGGTCTTGTTCTCTTTTTGCCCAGGCCCACATCATTAAGGCCTAAATTCACACCAAAGTGATATTCTTCATTATATGTGCAATAGCTTTCTTGTTAACACAAGAAATAGAAAGATGCCTTTTGTTATTGCTGGTTTTATAAGCAGGAAAGTTTAGGCTCTAGAAAATAAAGCACACTTTTCTAGTTGATTTTACAGGTTAGTGACAATAAAATACCAATATTTAGATGGTTTTACCTGAAAATGACATAGTTTACATTGTATTATTAGATAAAATATAAATTCTTTAAAAATACCTGCTAGACATTACTGCCCCATAAAAGACAACTGTTTACATTCATTGTCTAAAGAAATGAGCCTAAAATGTATGCCAGATAATGCATTTATAACCATTTCTATGATTCATTTTTATCAAAGCATGCAACCGCATGTGGTTAGCTTTCAAGTCTATAAAAGGGGACCAATGAGAAGTTGAGACATTTGGCCTGGCATTCACCCACAATCTCCTCTGGACATCCTTCCTCTGTTTTGTCAAACAATTGTCATGGGTATAACCCTGCAGCCAGATATGCAGGGCACCCACCCTGTCTGGCAGGCAGATACGTTGGCGTGTATTACCTGAGTTGACAGAGAATATTCAGTGCTCTTGTGGACTAATTCACTAAGACAAGAGAAAGACAAAATAACTGTCAAGTATAAATTTGTTAGAAAGCCATTCAGTGCTCCAACACTGTTACCTTCAGGCCTGATTGTGGAAACATTTCATTCTCTGTGTCAGAGGAGACAGGTTTGTGAAGTCGTACATTAGTCACTGATGACGTTAAACTCTTCTGGGTTGTCTTGTTTGGTGAATCTATTCCAAGACATAAATTTCCAAAAACCTTCAAAGTTGTGGTGCCCTTCAAGGCTTCCTGGAAAAATTCATGTGTATGAGTGTATATACAGTTTATGTAAAATTCTCTTCCTATACAGCTAACACTGTAAATGATACATTTTGATCCCACTGAAAATGATACAGTTGTCAGGAAAAGTGAGAATATTAGGTGACTATCTCCTGGCTACAGTAATTTTAGTTTTGGTCTTAAGTTTGATAATGTCTATATTTCTGACAGTTTTTCAGTTCTCATATTCTTACCAATCCATTCTGAAGGGTGAAGGATGCTAGAGTGTAGCAACTCCATCTGTGTTTTATATCCAGCATATAGACAATTATAGCTTTTAATTTCTTTCCTTGGCTTTAGGGTAACTGGTGGGTTACCATGAGTAAAGCAAGCCTAAAGGAAGCAAGAAGGAAAGCAAAAGCACGAAGCAGGATAATGTGCAAATTACACCATCGGCCTTCATGTCATCAAGAAAGTTGCTTACAACCCGTCATAGATGAATAATTTAATTTTATAATTTTTGTTGAGTAAAACTTTTCTTAAAGATGTAATAGTACTATGGAGTACTATGTGACTCATCGATTGGGTGTTTAGCCTGAAATCAAGTACCACACATAGAAAAAGAAATTAGAAATAGCATATATAAAAAGACATAGACAAATTCCAAACTGTTGAATGACAATGTCATTTGACTCTGCAGAGGACTGAATTTGTCTTTGATGCTCCCACACTTACAGGATTGGGATACTTGGTGCTTTCCTTCTTTCAGCAATCAGCAATCAGCCCTTTTTAGTAGTCTCTTGATTTCTAAGTTTCCAAACACAACCACTAGCTCTTTCTCCCTAGATACTAACCTCCTAGTCTGAACTTTTCCATCTGGTACTCCTTTCTTAAGCCTAAACTTAAAAAAAAAAAATGACTGATTACATCCAATTGGGTTTCTAAGGCAATGACATGGTGTCAGCTGTGTTCCCGAAAAGTTCCCCCTTCCATTATAAATGCATTCATTCCTACCCTCTTTCTGGCTCAGTTATGGTAGGTCATTATAATTACAACTCTTCCAGTCACCATCTTCTCTTTTTCAAGCTGCATTTTAATCTTTTTCTTTTTCAAACACAATGTAATAACTATTAGAATTCAAAAATTCAAAAGGACAAGCACAAAGAAAAAGCTGTTTGCACACCAGTGTTCACTGCAGTGTTTAACCTTTGTCTTTTTAAAACAAACTTTTCTAGCTTTGGGAGAAATACTACAGGAAATAATGTCTAATATATGCTTCTAAATGTGGTTGAGACATTTAAGATCAAGTATTTAGCCATTTAACCCAAACTTTCATTTTTTACAACCAAGCAACTCTGAGTTTTATAACTCACTATTGAGTAATTCATACACTGCATTGTATAAGATGCATCAATTCCATCTTGAGTAGAATTAATGGAGGATATTTACAGCAGTAATTCAGAAAGGCCTGAATCATTTTGGTGTCTTAGTTTGAACTGAGCAAAAAATAAATATTAAAGATTATAATTTCTTTTTTTTTTTCCTTTTTGTCTTTTTTTCATGACCGGTAACGGGATCGCAACCCTCGGTGTCGCGCCCGTCCCGCGACGGGCATCGGAATCGCAACCTTCCTCGGTGGGGGCGCCGCCGCGCTCCCAAGCGCTGCACTCTACCGAGTGCGCCACCGGGCTGGCCCAAAGATTATAATTTCTTTTTTTTTTTCCTTTTTGTCTTTTTTTCATGACCGGTAACGGGATCGCAACCCTCGGTGTCGCGCCCGTACCGCGACGGGCATCGGAATCGCAACCTTCCTCGGTGGGAGCGCCGCCGCGCTCCCAAGCGCTGCACTCTACCGAGTGCGCCACCGGGCTGGCCCAAAGATTATAATTTCTAATGATACTTTCTTAGGCTACTGTATCCAGTCACCTGCTGCTCATCACCTGGCATAAGATGTGTGCAAGCCATAATGGGTATAATCTAAAGAAGAACTTTGAGCCTTCCTGGAATTATGTAATTTCTGCACATTTTTATTTAATAGAAGGAGAGTGACAATATTTTTCTAGAGGTGAAAGACTTACTGTGGTGTTAAGCTTGATAATTTTTCCAGAAAGTCAAGAAATTACAGACTTGACTCAGAGCTAGTAGAAGACTTCAATATTTTTACTGGAATGGAAGGAATGAAGGAATAAAATGAGCGGATAAAGTGTAATGGAAGTCCATGCCTGGGGCTAAGCTGTGCCTACTGCTAGAGTTTAGATATTTTCTGGACATGTCTACAGATGGTTTGAAGTCTATTTGAATGAAGAATTTAGGAAACTCCTTGGAGATTCATCATCTTAAAAAAGAGATTTGGGTACAACAAGTTTATCCCCGTAACAAAAGCTTCATTATTAGGGCTGAGTTTCATTTCTGAGTACAGTCATGCTGATCTGGCTTCCATGATCTAAAACTTGATTTTTGTGGGGATTAGAGATGTGTTCTCTGTACCATCAGTTTGCTTTAACAACAACAAAAAAAGAGATAAAGGTCTTTGTGTTTTAGTGGTCTACTATAGTGCTAGGCATCTATAATTAAAAATAATTTATAGTATGTTCTCAAGTGGCTAGAAGAGGCGAGCTTAAATGTTCTTATCACAAAGAAATGATAAAGTTTTGCCATTATGGATATGCTAATTACCCTGATTTGATCACCACACATTGTTTATATGTATTGAAATATGACTCTGCACCCCAAAATACGTCCGATCAATATATGCCAATTAAAAATAAATAAAATAAAATACAAGTCTTTGTGATGTACTTTGGAGCTAGATTAAGGTGCTTTCCTGTTCCTTCGATTGAGGCCACAGGGTCGGAATTGTACACATTTAAAGGAGCAGACAGAATGATATTTACATGTAGACAAGCTTCCAATTCCTTCTTTTTCATTTTAGGTGACAGCCTTTAATAAAATCAGACAACATTAAAAGCCCTTAATCTGTGCCAAGCATTGGGGATACATTGGAGAGCAAGATAGAGAATCTTTTCCTTGAGAGCAGTTATACTCTGATGGAAGAGGCAGACCTCAAATATAAGTACTACACTAGTTCTGTATTTTTGAGAGTATTTGTAACAGTGTATGACAGGGAGACTTGATCTAGTGGGGGGTACAGTTAAGAAAAGCCTCTGGGAGTGAGATTTCATTGATAGCTGTGGAATGGATCAAGTTAATCAGGTAAATGAAGCATGGAGAAAGGATTACAGGAACAAAGAAGAGCATGTGCAAAGATCCTGGGGCAAGAATGAATCTATCATGTTTGGGGAACAGAAAGAATCTAGCGTGGCTGTTGAAAATAGATTGAAGAGGAGAAGCAAGGGAGATGAGCTGTAGTGGCAGGCAGGGGACCAGATCGTAAGGGCTGTCAGCCACGGGAAGGATTTTAGTCTTATCCTAAGAATAACGGAAAACCATAAAAGGGTTTTGAATCAGGAGAGACATGATTAGAATTGCCTTTTTAAAAGTTCACTTTGGCTGTTTGTTGGTAAATCAATTTCAAAGCTGTCAGAATGGATGTGGGGAGCCTGGTTAGGAGGCTATTGGCAATAACCAAAACAACAGACATGTGTGTCTTTGGACTAGGGGGTAGTTCTCAAAGTGTTGTCTGTGGACCCCTGAAGGTCCTAGAAATCCTTTTATGGGAGCTGCAGGGTAAAAATTATTTTCCGTAATAACGCTAAGACATACTTGCCCTTTAAACTGTTTTGACATCTGCACTGGTGGCACAAAAGCCATAGTTCTGGAGATTGAGCTCCAATCAAGGCTGAGGCACTAAACTGTGCTTGTAGTTATTAAGTTCTTTATCTCAACATATTCTTAGTGAAAACTGTAAGCTTTTTAAATGAATATCCTTGATGAAGCAGAAACATTTATTATTTTTATTAAATCTCAACCCTGAGTACACATCTTTTTGATATTTTGTGTGACAAAAATTGTGAAACATTTTGCTGAAGTAGCTCAAAGTTATTGCCAGCTTCCCAAAGCAGAAGCACTTTTTCTCTTTGTGGTAGCAGAGGTCAAGTGTTCAGTGTAGCAGGGAGCTAAAGAGAGACAGGGTATGAGAGTGGATGCTATAAAATCCTAAGAAGAAAAGAGATAAAGATAATGGAGGCATATATAAATATACCTATGAACAACTATGAGTCATTCTGCAAAGTTATTTAATTTCCAGACCTGCCTGTTATGTAGTCATAAATAGGCTCTTGTCTAGGGGTGGCCCTAGACAGCCATATGTATATAATGCATATAACAGTGATGTACTAGGGTGGGCTCATAATGGATCAGGAGAATGGGTTGTGCCCATCTCTTTCCAACTCCATGTTTAGTAATGTCAGGTTGGTAGCTTGAAGTCAGACATTGGTGTTCGTATTTACACCATGTGAACTGGCAAACTCTAAGAATCAGGCATCAGGCTTTTTTTTCCCCCAACCCTTGGGAATCAGTTGTTAAACATGTAACAACACACCTCCCATCCTAGCTAGGTCTCCAAATTCTTTCTCCTTCTCATGTTCCCAAGGCAAATCATTGGCTCTCCCCATTAATCACCTCTTACTTAGTAATCTTTGTCTGAAAAGAGAATTTGAAATAATAGCTAACATTATTAAAATGTAAATATCTGACATATAATATGTGATCAATAAAGATGTGTTGAACGCTGAATGTTAATTGAATAAAATGTGGGTCGAAAAAAGGTTAAAAATATATATTTTAACTGCCATTGATATAATTTATTATCTGTTTTCTCATAACATATATTTTGAATATAGCACTTACATCACATTAGAATTATTCGTTTATGTTTAAATGCCAAAAATCTAGCCTTTGAAAAAAGCAATAAAATCACTGGGTTCTCTTAGTTCCTATTTGCTTTCATGAAATATATCTAGAGAAGAAACTAAAATCTTACAATCTTTTTTTCTCAATGTATTACTTTAAACACCTCTAGTGTTGACATCTACTTTGGGGAAAAAATAGGGACTTAAGAATTTTGAGAGAGCTTCTGTTTTAGTCCATTTCTGTTGTTTATAACGAACTACCTGGAACTGGGTAATTTATAAAGAAAATGAAATTTATTGCTTACAGTTTTGGAGGCTGCAAAGTCCAAAGGACAGGGAATACATCTGGCGAGGGCTTTGTCCTGGTGGTGACGACAGTGACTCAGGGTATCACATGGTGAATACGGTGGAGCAGAGAGACTCTTACCTGCTCTCCTTTTAAAGCCCTCAGAACCATACCCATGACCACCATTAAACCACCAACTTAATCACTTCTTCGGGGCCCTGCCTTTCAATTACCATAAAAGGATTTCTCACACTCAACAGTTACAGTGGGGATTAAGTTTTGGGGAGACATTCAACCCAAGGCAACCTACTGACTTTCTATCAGTCCTTACAATTCTTTGTAAAGCCACCTTTCTCTAGTCAATAATTGGAACAATGACAAAAAAACAAAAAAAGCTCACTGATAATCAAATTTCAGTCATTCAAGTATTAATGGGGGAGTTTGTGGAGTTTTTTTTTTTTTAATCTCATCTTTGCTTTTCCTTATTCTCTTTTTGGCTTCCTGCCACTGCATCTGTGCATTACTCATTAGAACCCACACTACTGTGTGACCAGGGGAAATAAAGAGCTCTGAAACACAAGTCTTTCTTTTACTATTCTCCAGCAGTTCTCCAAAAAGTGTTGTTGCAGGAAGAAGAGATCAAAACAATTAAATTTGTTTATATTTATGTTTCAAATATCCATTTACCATAAAGATGGAGCTGCTCAACTTTATACACTAAAGAGGGGCTAAAAACATTATTTAAATAAAGTTAAGTTTGTTTAAAATCTCTAAGAATCTGATATTTTGCCCACTTCTACAAAGGATCAAAACATTTAAAAAATTAGGTAATAACGCCTCTTCTTCTAAAAAGCCTTCATATCTCACAATTTTAAAATGTATTTGCACAGCAGGTACTTTGTCAGGATGAGTGCATTTGAGCCTGTTCCTTAGAAGATAAAACATGAAAGATAAACAAATTGTTGGACTTCAGTTATAGCAGAGCCTTCCAAAAGAAATAAAGTAACTAGTTAATCCTGAGAGTATTGGAATTTGCTGGACTGTTAGCCAAATGAATATTTAGGAGATTGCCTATGTGTTTGTGTGTACATATGCTCAAATCTTGACTCTCTGCTCTGAGGAAAGAGCAGGAGAAAGACACATGTAGGACCAGTGATCCCAATCTGGAAGATATTAAGGATTGTAGAGACAGTTCCTATACAGCAGTGTGTGTGTGTGTGTGTGTGTGTGTGTGTGTGTGTGTGTGTGTGTGGTGGGAGATAGCGGTGAAGTAAAGAGATGGACAGCTAATGTTAGCATCACTATTCTTTTTGATACCCAGAGCTAAGCAGCAAGAGTCTCTAAGAGACTTTTCTTGACAATTTCTAAGGCTGCCGTGATGAAAACCAGTTTAGACTTGGGAGGTATCAGGCAGTCTGATTCTGAAGATGTTTGTTGTTGATAGTGATGCCAGCTTTCTAGTTTGATGATTCAGCTGAGCTTTACTACAACTCCATTGACCCTCTTGCTTCTTCACTAAGTTGTGTGTGTGTGTGTGTGTATGTGTGTGTGTGTGTGTCCTTTTCAGCAATCTCTCAGGATACTGGAAAATACTTAGCTGCACACACAAAAACACACAACTAACCTTAAATTTCCATTATGTTTACAGAGTAACGGAAGAGTGCTAAAATATATTGTTATGGGTACAGAAAGGAAATCTAGTTCCCCAAACCTGTTCTCGGTTATTAGACTTTAATTGAATCAACATCACCATGTCCCCCCAATCTCTCACCTCTATGAGGAGCAAAGCCCCTCTCTTCACACTGGTTTTCAGAGCATAGAAAAACAGTATCTGAAAGAAGGAAACCTGAAGGAAAACTGTAGGTGCAAGTGTCAAGAGGCTCATGACTGCCTTGTGTTTCTTAGAAGAACGGCTTCCTAATCTGACCAGGTCAAACTTTGGAGCCAAGTGTGATTTCCTGGGCCAATAAATAGTGAAGGTCAACTCTCTAATGTGGGCTAGGGCTCAAGAGAAAAGGAGAAGAAAATAGATTTTCTATATTGGTATTAGTTGCGGGAATTCTACTTTTTTAATTTATATACTTGTTTCTGAATAAAATGCTATTTCAAATATTTAATTTAAGGCCCTTATTGGTGTCAACTTGCAGTAAAGTACAACTTTCGATTTTTTAGGCCCTTAGAAGTGTTATCCTTTAGGGGCCAGCCCGGTGGCGCACTGGATAAGTGCGCCGCTTGGGAAGCGCAGCGGGGCTCCCGCCTGAGGGTTCGGATCCCACATACAGACCGGTCCCGCTCACTGGCTGAGCGAGGCGCGGGAGCAACACCGAGGGTTGCAATCCCGTTGCCGGTCCCCGGTCCGGTACGGGGGCAACACTGAGGGTTGCGATCCGTTGCCGGACATGGAAAAAGACAAAAAGACAAAAAAAAAAAAAAAAAAAAAAAAAAAA
>NW_007727785.1:289390-322291 GCF_000696425.1 Galeopterus variegatus
CGGAAATGGAAAAAAAAAAAAAAAAAAAAAAAAAAAAAAAAAAAAAAAAAGAAGTGTTATCCTTTATTCCTGAAATTTCCCTGAGACCTTAGTGTATTTCTGTTCTTTTTTTAATGCTCTTCAATTTCTTTTCTTACCACCAGTTCTAGAGTTTGATTTTGTGGATCAAGCAAATTCACACTGGGTCAATAGAGATATGCATTTTGAAAACATACCTTCCCAGCGGCTATTTTACCATGTTATTTTTCCTGCATCAACCAACATCCTCTAATGAAGAGTTATTTCCCTTAACCTCATAAAACACAGTTTGATAGTTCAGAAAAATGTATGTATTACAAATCAAAACTAACATGAGGCAGAAATGTCGTTTGTGAAAACAAAAAGGAGTGACAATTAAGCACAGTTATTAGTTTAAAAAGACCCTATGTGTACAGTTAATATCAGAATTCCGGGCCGGCCCGGTGGCGCACTGGATAGTGTGCCGCTTGGGAAGCGCGGCAGCGCTCCCGCATGGCTCTGCCAGAATTATATCATCACATGCAGATAAAAGGGAGGAAGACAACAAAAAACAACAGAAACAAAAAAGTAAAAAAAGTAAATAATTTTTACTTCCTTAAAGTCCAATGATAAGACTATTAAAGGAGCCACCCCAAATTGCAACAACCCAAAAATAGTTCAGTGCTCAATCAACAAATAATTTTGAGTATCTATCATACAGCAGTCAAACTGCTAGGTCCAATGTTTTTATAAAATACTTCTTGTCTATCAGGATTACAAAATGACACATAAGTAATTCTATTTAGAATTTAGTAGCTATCTAATAATCATTCTAAGTATCTTTATGAATATATAATTACTTATAAATGTTAATTAGAAAATATGATTCCTAATAATTTAGTCTGAATAGTATTTCAAAACAATAAGGAGGAGTCAGCAATTGCATGACTCCTCTTATTAAAGCATTCTGGATGAGAAATCAAATCTCCATGTAGAATTGCATTGTGATGAGTTATTACTCATCACAATAAGGTATGTAGTTAAAATGAACAAGATTTGTTCTTTTTTTTTTGTCTTTTTCCGTGTCTGGCAACGGGATTGCAACCCTTGGTGTTGCTCCCGCGCCTCGCTCAGCCAGTGAGTGGGAACCGGTCTGTATGTGGGATCCGAACCCTCGGGCGGGAGCGCCGCCGCGCTTCCCAAGCGGCGCACTTATCCAGTGCGCCACCGGGCCGGCCCCAAAGATTTGTTCTATATTATCTCTCTTTTCTGACGTGTGCCTTTAAGTAAGGTCCACCCTCCTATGCCTTGGTCCCAGTTGACTGATGAGTGTGCCACTCATGCTACACTTCCACACCCAGTAATCCCAGGACTCTCCAAGCGTTCCCGTTCTGTTCCATTTGTATCTGTTTGTTGCTCCTTGGATTAGCCTCTCCTTGTCAGCCCTGCTCCAGGCTGCAGTTGTGTTATTCATACCTGGTTTCTCCAGCTATGACTTTTCATACTTTTTAAGACCAGTGGTTTGGACCCTCCATTTCCCTTCTGGGTTTTGGCTTCTTGTTGAATCCCTAACCTAGCTTTAACATGTCAGGATCTAGTCCCCAGGCTTTGCAGTGTTTGGCCAGTGCCCTGGTCAACCTCATTCAGGTTATAACGCAGTTATATATTTAAAAGAAGGAATTAAATAAGATTGTAGCCTTGCTATATAATTTTTATCTTCAAATGAAAAGCCTATATGTATTTCTTCTGATAAAATGCCGTATTTCCTTATCAGGAAAATGCTAATAAAAGTTATTTGAGATGTGGATATAGTTTTTGCCTGCATTTTGACCAATCTAAAAGAATTTATTGAAGTCTATAACTATTTGTAGTTAAATGAGAAATGATAATGTATGCAAAAGCATTTAAAATGGTGTGTTCTCCATGTGTTTGTGGTTATATACTTATTAAGCACAGCTGATAGTCTCAAAATAAATCAATGTCTTAGCTTATCACTAAATCTATAGTTCAGTCAGATTTCTGCAGGAAGTAGCTTTTTCACTTGATAGAATTTCATGTTAATATTTCAATTAGGAAATAATTTCATAAATGCTTCACAAAGAAGAGTATCAAAGTGAATTTGAAGAATGAATATTACTTTCAAATAAGCTAAACTTGTGTTTTAGATTTACTAATGTGCTGAAAAAACCTAGTAAAATACTGAAGATTTGGATGGGGATTTTTATGCTTTTAGAATCCCTTTCCCCACACCTCATATAAAAAAAGTTTCGTTTCAAATAACATTGTCTTTTGGTGAGAACACAGGTTTAGATAGCTGTATAAATAGTCATATGACAATATTTTGAAGAATAACATGTAATTTACTTAGCAAAAGGAATTTGAGTTTTTCTACATTTTAGAAGATAGAAAAATTAGGTAAATGTAGATTGGTATGTGGTTATGTTATTCGGTGGGGAGCAATTTGAATGCTCTTCAAAATATGGGTCTGCTGGGCTCACTAAACATTTTGAAAATTATATAACTTTCTAACTTGCTTAGGATTTAAGATCATGTCACTGTCTACAGAATTTAATTTATAATCCATGTGAAAATATATTCAATAAATTTAGTTTTAGTTCCAAATAGTATACTCAAATGAAAATAATTCTCAGTGGAAAAAAATTGCTCACAACTATGTATTTTTCTAAATGTAATGGACAAACAGGCTGAAATCAAAGTCACATCAGAAAAACTGACCCAAAATAATTTGCTGGAGGGAAGTTCACATATACTCAGAACTCATGGAACTCTAGCTCTGGCTGAAGACTTTGTAAATAAATCTTGTACAGCAGGACTGGGGGTTAGAGGCTATTTAGTATAAATAAGCAAAAACAAAGCTTGTATTTGACATTTTATATTACAGAAGACTTTCTCCCAAGGCTTTCAAGTATTGGAATTCATAATGGAAAGCCAAATATGTTCTTAGAAGTCTAATGGGTAGATGAAAATGCTCATCAATTATATGACATTTTTAAACATATGTATTGGGACCATGAGCTATGAACTATTTGAAACATCCTTATGATATTGCTCTGAAGATATGCCTACAATTTTAATTTCCAAATTTGGGACATAGTTTAACTATTTTAAGGGAAAAGATAACTGCCGACTCTGTGCCAACTAAAGTATAAAGATTTTCATTTATCTCTCTCAGTTTCTCATAACCACCAAGAAGATAGGCATTCTACCCACAATTTACAGATGAAGACTCTAAGATTGAAGCTGTAGAAACTAACCTTGTAAAGAGTTCTCAAACTCCATTCATTCATTTATCTTAAAGATGCAAGTAAACTTATGCTTTATTGATTGAGAGAGATATGTTTATGTATTAAAGGTAGAAGAGGAAATGGTGTGATTCTCACGTCTGTGGAAACTCTAGGGATGATTTAGCATGTGACTGGTCAACAAGCCAAAGTCTCCCTTTCAAGAGTGGGATGATGGAGCAGAAACTTAGAATCCAGAAAAGAGGATCAGGGAAAGAATAGAGCACAGATACATGCATTTGGAAGAAGGTGCTGTATATACACACATTTACACGTGAGTTTCACATCTTCATTTTGAATCTAAAGGCACCAAGAGAAACTATTTGCCTTCTGCATTCTTTATTCTTCATTCTCCCTTTTCCAGTAATTCCGTTCTCCCTTCCATATTCAGAAACCAGTCCATTCACTGGGTATCATATATATATGTATGTACATGTCCAGGAGACACAAAATAATTCTAGCAACTTGAGGAAATACTATAAATTTCTCATTCCCAGTGTCTTGATCCTGAGATTCCTGTGGAGGAGAACCCCTGAGGCTTCAATTCAATTAAAATTATTATCTTTCTCAGAAGACCATCTGTTATACCTCTCTCTAATTGTTCCTCTTTCCTTTTTTCAGAGTCAACTTGAAAAACATGACCCACCACATCCACCTTTAGAAACCCCCCTTTCCATTTCCAAAAATAGTGAGGCAAAGACCAGATGAATAGTGATTACATGAAATATCTTATTTCAGTTTGTTTCAAAGCTTGGCTTAGTTGATGCTTGAACTCTCTCCTCTTGACTCCCCAGCCTGAGCAACCCATGACCCAGCAGAATAAAGATGACAGAACTGGGGCTTGCAAAGTGTAGCCTGGAGACAAGGGCAGAGCCTCGTATGAGTCATGCTAGTGTCCATCAGGTTCAGTATTTTATTACCAATAGAAAGTCAAAAGAATCAGGCATCAAGTTTAAAATTTAGGTACATCTCAGCTTCTTTAAGTGACCTACATTCATAGGAGTTTAGAGCTAGAATGGACTTTTTTTTCTTCATTTAATCCAATGTCCTCAATTGCCACTATTCTGGTATAAAAAAGAATGAAATCCTGCCAATTGCAGCAACATGGATAAACTTAAAGAAAATTTTGTTAAGTGAAATTAGCCAGGCACAGAAAAAGAAATACTGCATGTTCTCACTCACATGTGGGAGCTAATGAAAATAAATAAATAAACAGACAACAAAATAAGATACAACAATCACAATAATTTGTTGAACTTTTTAAGAGAAGAGAACAGAACTGAGGTTATTCAGGGTGGGAAATGGGGAGAGGGAGGGGGAAAGGGAGGAACTGGTAAAGGGCCATGAAATCGATTACATTGTGTAATGATAAATAAAAACTAAAATAAAAAAAGAAAAAATAGAATTAAAAGATAGAAATAATAACACTAATAGGACATGTATATACAATACAAACATCTTTAAAGTAAAAAAAAAAAAGAATAATAACTTCTAACATATGTCAAGTAAAGTATTAGGCTTTTTATACCCGTATATTTTATATTCTCTTACAATAACCATCAATGCAGAAATTGCTATCTTCAACTTATAGTTGAAGACAGACAGAGGATTTTAGGAAGATTTTAAGATTTTTAAGAGCAGAGGAAGCAGACATTTAAAAAATTACTCTGTACTATAGAAAAAGTTTGCAGGGTTCAAAAGTAGATGTGAGAAAAATCAGTTGTGGCTTATTGCATTAGTGTCAGCAAGTTATAATGTCAGCCTGAATTAGAGATGGTGGAGCTGAAGAGAAGGAATTAATAAAATCAGTATAAATTTAGAGCATAGAACCGATGGGACTTGCTGATAGATTTGTTGTAGGAGGTGAGGGGAAGGAGAGGAAAGAGCCAAATTTGAGAAGCAGTTTCTGGCATGAGGAACTGACTGGATGGTGTTGCCACTTGCAAAGATGAAAAACCGTGACAAGACTTGGGACGTGGGGATGAGGCAGGGAGCAGAGGATAAGTGCTGGAGCAGGGAGATATGAACTGCTGACATGATACAAGGAGTTTTTCAAATAGTTTCTTTGGTTTGGAAATCTGAGAATACATATTCTGCCAAATATTCTACCCTCCATCCTCTTCCTGCCCCTTATCCATGTGGCAATTCAAATGGTGCTTGGGCCTTGCATTTGAAAATTCAGATGTTAACTACATTTTCTGGATAGCAGTAGAGGTTGACATTTAGCAACTCACTTCATTTAAGACCTTGTGATCCCTTTAGACTTATATTTTAGGTAACTCGAGAGAAAGGGCATTGTCTTAGAGGAATTACTAGAATAATGGGGATCTCACCTCAATAGAATGTTGGTGTTAGTTTGATAAAAAGATACAGCTAAAAGCTCAGAGGCTTTTTAGGTGAAATAATTTATACAATAGGAAATTGTCTTGAAAGAGGAGGGTGTCTGGGGACAGAGATGGAAAGGGGCCTGTCTCTCTTGTTGATGGGTCTCCTGGACTTCGTCTGTAAGCTAACGGAGACAGGGGCTTCAGGAAGAATATGAGGGGTCAGTTTTCACTGGCACAGAGGCACCTGTCATGTGGTTTAGGGGCCAAGGTGAGGAAGCAGAACACAGGTTAGGGAAGAGCATCACTTTCACCATATCTAGACTTAGTTTGGTGTTGAGAGTTTGCATTTGGGAGAACCAGGATAGGAGCTGGCGCTCTGGACAGGGAGCCAGTGTTAAGTGCCACTCTCAAGTGCCTCTGCTAGCCAGGGTCTCAACAAGGGATGCCAGGAAGAAAGGCCTGGAAAAAGTGCTTGCCAACTCTGCTGTATGAATTTGGGGACTACAGAAATGGTGGATGAGACTCTGCAATTACACATGGAGGGCCATGAGATTTGAGCTAGAGCTGTTACTGTGCCTCTGTTTGTAAACACAGGGTGGTCATGTCTGGGAGAAATGGGGATTAGACTAGAAAAGTTGTTCTTAAACTGAAGTGTGCTTTGGAATAATGCACAGGGCTTTTAAGAAAAGACTGATGCCCGTGTCCCACTTCCAGGGATTCTGAGTTAGCCTAGGGTGGCATCTCGGCAGCTGTGTGATGCAAAAGCTCCATGAGTAATTCCAATGCTTAATCCTAGTTAAGAGCCACTGCCCTAAATTTATCATAGTTGAGTTAGAGGTGGAAATGGCTAGCAAAGGAGAAGAAATTTAGATTTTTGGAACTATTTCCCTTTTTGACTTTGTTATTTTATCTGTCTGTCCTCTTCTCCCCAGTTTTCCACATTCTGATTAAAACAGCTTCCATTCCCTAATATATTCTTAATTCCTCACTGAAGGCTTCTCTGAAGGAGAATTACTGGAAGATTCAGCCAGCCTTAGACTTTTAGATTCTTCATACTTGGACTCAGATGAAAAGAAAAATTAAGAATGTAAACATCCTTTTTTCTTCCTTAGAAAAAAATGGCTCGCAATCTTATTTTGTTTGATCAGCCTAATGTTAAACAATTGTATGAATATTTTTCTTGAAACATCCTCTCTCTTCCACTACTATTTCCACAACTAGCTCTACTGTTATTTTTTGCTTAGAAGGTATCAGTGGAATTTAGACATCAAAGTACCTTCAGCTCCATTTCTTCAATCTGGCTACACAGGCTACAAAAAAAAAGAAAAACCCCTCCAGAGGTGTAAGCCACAAAAATAATCCCTCACCATACACACCTTCATTCATTCCATGCAAGCTAGAGGAGAATATCTTTCCTTCATAGAGTCTGTTGTATTAAAAATAAAGTAGGTTGATGATCTAATTCCTGTTCAATGTTTCTTTTATTACCCAATGTTACTCGCAATTTTCAATACAATTTTCAATCCAGTCCTTGTCTTCTTGAAATGAAGACTAAAATATAACAACTGTGTAGCATTTTTTTTTAAGTGCAAAAAATTTTAAATGTCCATTCCATTAACTGAGAAAATAGGTTTCAAAGTTACATAAGGGATTAATCATATTCTTCCTTTACTCTCCAAGAATTAAAGAAGACAGAGTCCAGTTTGAAAGAGCTATAATTTAGCAATTTTTTTTTTTTTGTATTTCCTCTCAGAGGAAGGAGACTGAGTTTCTAAAGAGAGAAATGATGCTTTGAGTACTGGAGAAAAAAGGAGTCTTCAGCCTTGGGAATGTCACAGCCTGGGAGTCAGCTGAGTGCCCTGAAGAGGACTGACCCAATCAGTTGCTGGCGAAAGCAACATAACTGCTCTGCTGATGGGAGAAACATTTTAATCACAGGTGGTCCAAGCATCCAGGGAACTTTTGGTATCATGAGAAAAGGAAGTGCTGTTCCTTTCAACTGAGAAGCTGTAGAATGTCTCGCCAATTCTTTTTTATTAGCTTTGTGACAAAATTTTAATTTAAACTTGATTATGCAAACCAGAAGTGCATAATAATCATCTGACTATTTAACATTGATAGATGCCATTTGTCTATCTAAAACATTTACAGAGACTCTAAATTAAAATTTAATGTTTACTGCACACAAGATGAAACCAAAACTAAACTCTTTATTACACTTTAAAAAATTCTTTAACTTATTCAGTTACTTTGGATTTACTACTTATAAGGTGAAAAGAAATTCTTTATTCTCCAAAACTATTGTTCTTTGTTGAGTGACTTTAGGTAATTGATTCGCCCTCTCCAAATCTCATTTTTTTATTTGGAAATGAATTTAAATGTCAGTACCTACTGATTATTGTTATAAAATGGGTTTTTGGATAAAGAAAAAACTAAGAATTTTCTCAAATACATTCCTCGAGACCATCTTATTATAAAAACGAAAACCGTATATGATTAAATTAATATTCCCATTTCAATGGATTCATTTGACAGGAGTTACAGGATGCAATTTGAGGCATTTTGTGAGCCAACATTAGCGCTAGGCATACATTTTCTATCCTAAAATCTCTTGTATCTTTGTGTTACAAGAATATGAAGTGGGGTGAATGGATATGGTTTTGAAAAATAATAGAAAAAAGAAAGAATGAAAAGGAATGCTTTCCATTTCTCAATGCTTATTAACTAAAAAATCAAAATCTATTCATGTTTTTCAATGGAGGGGCCGTGTGGTTTGACACATAAAGCAGCATATAAATAGTGGTAACACCAAAGAGAGGCTTGGGGGCCTCTTTCTCCAGCTGCCTCCACAAGATTTAATAATATGAATATTTATTTTCATCGAGACAATTGCCATTTTCTCAATTATATGAAAGTTATCTTTTGAAATGTTTTTATTTTCATTGATCTGTGATTTGTAATCTAAGTAAAAACTAGTAAAACAAGTCCATGAATGCTGTGGATTGATTGAATTGTGTCTCCCAAGGATCTTGTATTGGAAGCTTAGTCCCCACTGTAACTGTTGAGGGTGGGAAATCTTATTATGGTGATTGAAAGGTGGGGCCTTGAAGAGGTGATTAGGTTGTAGGACTCTTCAGTAGCAAATGGATTAATAATGGTGGTCGGGGTGTGGTTCTGAGGGCTTTAAAAGGAGAGTGAATGAGGAAGTTGGTCTCTTGCTCTCTCTGCTCTGCCATTTTCACAATGTGATACACTGCTGTCACTGTCACCACCACCAAAGCTCTCATCAGAGGTTGTTCCCTGGACTTTGGACTATCCAGCCTCAGAAACTGTAAGCAATAAATTTCATTTTCTTACAAATTACCCAGTTCTGTCTATTTTGTTATAAGCAATGGAAACAGACTAATGCGGTGAACTTCCCCACCTCCTGCTTTGTGCTGTCCCTTAATCCCACCATGTGAACCTGCTGACTCCAGCAAACACTTGAGGAAAAAGAGAAACATAAATTTATTTGCATGTTCATTGTCTTAGAAGAAAATGAAAAGAATAGTGCCAGTATTCCATAAAAACCCAAACTGTTATGCAAACTCCTTATTAAAGGAATAAGGGACAAAGACCATTTTCCAGAGAACAGAAAGACTCAAAGTGAATGGCTACATAGCACATGTTCCATGTTCCCAGAAGATTGAGATGAAGTCATGTCATTAAAATTAAGCGTTTATTTTATCATTTTAATATGTATGTGTTATAAGAAAGTTATACCGTTCTACTGGAAAATAAGGAAGTGATAAGAAGTTGTTTTTTTTTTTTAAAATTCTTGAATTGGCATGGGCTTAAATTTTGAGGGTTTCTATCTACCACCTACTTCTGCACATCTAAACTTTACATGTGTAGGGACGGGAGGAAAAGCAGTGTACACTTTCTAATTTCAGAGACTGGAGGATAGGCGTGATCAAGTAGATATTAGCCTGGAGAAATATTTATTATAATATTTAAATTTTCTTTTTATAGTTATTTGACAAGACATCCAAGATTCCTCAGTTTCTGGGAACTCAAAGGGCTGTAGCTGATTTCTAGTCCGACTTAGGTGCAAAATAAGGATGCAATTGAAGTTGAAATACTGGTCTGAGATATCCCTTGAGCTATTTCTCTAGTTTCTGTTTCATCAAAGGCGTATTAAGAAGTTACAGTGTATAAAGCACTGTAGTTTGGGGATGGATAGGAAGAGGAATTAGACATGCCCTCTGCTTCAAAAGGAGATTTTGATCTGGTGAGGGTGATGGACTGGAGGGAGTACACAAATGAAGTTTAGGGAGAGAACAAAACAGAGGCTGGGAAAATGCTGGAGGTGAGGTAGGAGGGGAACTCTGCAGCCTGTGGTTCTGGTAACAGAAGGGTTATTGTTGGGGATATCTTTAATCCCCATCCTTGCTGAGTGACTGATGTTTACTACCCGGTCTGATGGGGACTTGAAAATAAATGCCTCCTCAATCTGGAATCTGATAGCACTCATTAGTCCCATATGTAGTATTTTTATAATATCTATAATCTCAGTGGTTCTTAAACCTTGGAACAGTTTGTATCCCTTAGAAAATGCAAATAAACTATGATTCCTTCCCAGGCACTGGGGTTAAAAAGCATATAAAAAATTTTGAGGACTTCTTTCTAAGGTCCGTGGGCAAATCATCTAACCTTTCTGTGTCTCAGTTTCTCAATAGGTAAAATGAGAATGACAATACCTCTTCCACAAAGCAGTTGGGAGAATTAAATGAGGTGATTATATCAAGTATCTAGCACAGATCCCAGAGCAAACACACTATAAATGATGGTCTTTATCTTCTTCCCTTCTCCTTTTTACTATGAGACTGTGTTCTTTCCTTCATTGTGACCGATCACCTCACAGAGACAAAGCTAGCAGATCAGAGACTGTTCACCAGGGAAGGTGGAGAAGATAAAGGGGATAGATGAGTTTTATGCTCAGGCATTAAATACGATCGAATAAGGAAATCTGGGAACTTCACAGGAAGTTATCTGTGAGAATTTCTAGGAGACTCTGTAAAGGAACTATGAAGATGCTTTTCGAGCTGTAGATATTTTATGGTTTTAGTACAATAATAATCCCAATAGCATTCATTTCAATGACAAATGAACATTTATGGAGAGCTTATTGTGTGCCAGGTATTGTGCCTAGCTTAGTTTACACAGATCACCTTCTTTAATTCTCATGATATGAAAGAATATAGTCCATAATATCTCATCTGAAATTCTGAAATAAAAAATCTCTTTAAACTAACATTTTGCAACAATTGATTTGGTAACAAAACCTGACCATAAGGCTGTTTTTAGTCTTTATGTCACTTATAGTAGATATTCATGCATTTTGAGGTAGAAATCATAATGTTTGGGCATGGGTGTTTTCTCTGACCCCACTGGGGTAATGCTCCATATTGCCCTTCTACCTTATGAAAGTCTCCAAATTCCAAAATCCACCTTGCCTTCAGCACTTCAGATAAGATAGAATGGACTTTTGAAAAGAGCTGACATTTACTGAGCACTTGCTGTGTGCCAGGTTTTGATTCAAGTCTCTACTTATGTTAATTTATTTTATCCCCACAGTAATCCTCAGAGGCAGTTATACTCATCACCCCTCCTGCCTTATAACTGAGGGAACTGAGGTACAGAGAACTCAGGGAACCCAAAGTTACTAGACAGAAACTCAGAAACATGGAATTCGAACTCAGGCAGTCTGAATCTGTGAAACTTTTGCTTAATTACAGTACATAATGCTGCATTTATATTATTACAATTGTTATCCTCACTTTATAGCTAAAATGCTGAGAATTAAAGTAATGTATCCATGATAAAGTGTCTGTGTGATCCTGGGCAAGTTACTTAACCTCTCTGTCCCTCAGCTTTCTTTTCTGTAAACTGGGGTAATGATAATACATACTGCACAGGATTATTGCAGAGATTAAGTGAGATTAAAGTAAAGCACTTAGAGCAGAGCATGACATACCTTATAGAATCTATCCACTTTAGATCTCACTATTTATTATGACTGGGCCACATGACTGATAGAAGGAAGGAGAAAGATATGATGAAAGTCAGTCCTCATGCAAAGATTTATTATAGAGGTGGTAAAAGGGATAATATTTTTCAGGTATTAAATCAGTGTTTCATTTGATCTTCCCTAGTTTCTAGGTGTGTAGTAGCTGCCCCATCTGT
The DNA here is from genome assembly GCF_000696425.1 of Galeopterus variegatus. Classification (NCBI taxonomy): domain Eukaryota; kingdom Metazoa; phylum Chordata; class Mammalia; order Dermoptera; family Cynocephalidae; genus Galeopterus; species Galeopterus variegatus. The sequence continues at coordinate 301,242 of NW_007727785.1, forward strand.
TGAATCAATCATCTGTTGGATGGCATTTATTACTTCAGGGTGAGGGTAGATACAGAACAAAGAGGCCTTTTATCCTTATTTGAGTTCTCAGGCTGACAGTTTTGAATCAATTGCAAGACTGTAGTCTTATGACTACATAGTTTAAAGCCACACTTTGTCTAAAAACAAAAGTGTTTTATACATTTCAGAAGCTGTCCTTTACATCCTGAAGCCTGTGTTTGGTTCACTCAAGTGTTAAAGGGTATTGTGTTTATAAGAAACCATAGTGTAAAGAGAGCATAGTCTATGTTGTAAAGGAAGTTTCCTTATGACAGGAAGCAGAATTCCCTTTCAACAAGAAGAGTAGGATTTGGAAAGTAGAGAAAGAGAAGTGGGAGAGTGTAAATATGAGTATAGATATGACCTGACTCACCTACCTGCGTACTAGTGCCTTCAAGAGAGGGAAGGGGCAATATTGTCAGCTCTTTGGCAAAGCTCTGCATTTGAACTGGCGTTGGTGATATGTGGTCTCCAGGCAGGAGAGCAATGTCTGAGGAAATGTTTAAAGTCTTCCTCAAAAAATTCTGTATACGGTGGTGTCTGGCTACTACGAGGCTAAGGCTAAGGCCTGGAATCCTCACAGCACCAACTGTCTAGCTCTTAATCCTGTTTGTGATGCCAATTGTAAAGCTAGTGACCAAGCTAGTTGTTAGACTCTTTTACCTGCCAGTAATCCTGCCCTGACTGGGCCAATTGTTGAGCTAGGGCTGGGTTTGGAGCTCCCAGACCTCTTAAATGCATTCACAGACTGAGTCACAAACCCTTTATACACCAGACTGGGTCACCAGACCCCTTCACGCAGGTCTATAAGCTAGGTAACCAGCCACATGGTTCTTGGAAGCTGCAGGTCTGGAAAAGCATGGCCATGCAGGGTGGGCCTGAGGCAGTAAAACATCAGCCAAAGTGGCGCCGCTGTGCAGGCGCACTTACTCCACCCACACACATACAATGTTTACTGAACCACCCCCAACTGGCTCTGAGGTGAGGGAGCCTGATCAATTATTCCATTTTCCCAACAATCCACCCCTTCAGGGTCCCTTGCCATAAAATCTACCCATTCAGAATCTTCTGCAATGTTCCCTTAGCGAGGATAAATGACCCTTACATTTACATAACCTATTGTCCATTCAGTATGCCTTAAGGCTTGCAGGTCTGTCCTTTTAACTGTCAGCTGCATATGTCCAGTTAGTAGTCACCATTGGTGTGATCCTCCATGCTAATCCTGCAGTCATACTGATGGGAAGTTCAATGCATATTCAGCAGGATGACACATCAATCACGTGACTCTGGTGCAGTGCCTGCAGCCAGAATACTATGGGCAAAAAACCAGAAGAGTTATTGGTACCAATAGGAGAAGTTCTTGCCCCTCTGGTAAGATACACGCCAGTTTACCATCCTGAGAAAGGATGGTTGCAGGAGTAGGTATCTTACCTGGTTTATGATACCATACTTTATCTGCTAACACTGTTGGATCAGTAGGTTCTACATGTAACAGTATAGGGGAACTCGTAATTGGCCATAATGATAATACAAACGTGCCCTTTGGAATAGAGTGCTCATCTGTTCCAGGCCATGTTACCTTTACTCAAGGAGGCCAGGTACTTGTCACCCAAGGTGAAACTTGCAGGCCTTCCTCTAATCCTTTTCCCCAACGCCCTATTAAACCTACCCAGTGTACATGGGGGCCTTTATTCTCCAAGGCTACTCCCATTGTACTGTCTGTCCCTGTTGCAAACAGATTGGGGCCGGTAAGAGAATATTTCCATTCTTACCATATCCTGGCTTCAGAAGCTTATCTTTAGTAGTGATTTGCAGCTGTATAGGTACTGCAGCCCTATGCAACAGAGCTTCCACTGGAGAGGGTCTGCCCTTGCAGGGTCTCTCATTTAGGATTCTGACCGACGGCCATAATCACCATGCCCACCCCTTCAGGGATGGGGGTTGGATATATAGCCTTAGTTTCTTTTTTAAAAGGTCATCGTACCATTCAATCATTCCTACTGCCTGGGGATGATATGGCATATGTAACTTCCACTGAATGGACAACTGGGAGGCCCACCTCTGAACCCCATGTCCAGTAAAGTGGGTTCCATTATCACTTTCTATAACTACAGGCCGGCCATACACAGCAGTAAGGCTATTCAATGCCTTCACAGTGTTTACCTTGTCTGGGGCCTTACAAGGCCATACAAACAGAAGACCAGTGAAGATGTATCTGAAATTCTCTGACCTTGGCAGTGGTCTGACAAAGTCCACCTGCCATCGAGTCAGGGGCACCCTTCCTCGAGTTATTTGCCCATCTGTATGGGGCATCCACTGGGGGTGTGTACTCTCTTGACCACATACTGGACAAGCATGACAGGCATTCACTACATCTTCCCATTTTATAGGCAAGGCCCATCTTTGAGCTGCCATCCACGTGGTTTTACTGCCAGCATGCAGCATTCATTGATGTAACCACTGGGCTACATCAGTAGCTGGGGCTTTCTCCAGCTGTCTTACCTTTGCCAAGGCATCGGCTTCACAATTTCCTGGGCTGGCTAAGGGGAAGTATCCCGTGACATGGGAAAGAGTTATTTCTTTTTCATGTCTCAATTCCCATAACTCTTACCACATGGTTTGTCCCAACAGGAGTTGGTGACCTACTATCCACAGTTGATACTTCCAAGTAGAAATCCAAAGGGTTAAATCTTTGTACACAGCCCAGCTATCAGTACAGATAATTAATGGCCCAGGCTCATTTTTTGTCACCATCCATACTGCTCTTAATTCAGCCCATTGACTGCTTTGCCCTGTACCATTTTCATACCACATGGTATTTGTTGAGGGCTGGACAGCAACTGCTGTCCACGATGCTGAAGATCCCATGCTAGAGCCATCTGTATACCAAGCTTGCCCTTTGATAGGTCCCTGTCCCTCATGGAAAGGTGTAGCCTCCACCTCCATGGGTAAGGGTTGTGTCAAAGTTTCCTCCACAACCTCTACTGGGCTTAGCAGAGTTTGCAACTCTTTGGACCTAGGACTCGTTGACACAGTGCTCCTTAGTTCTATACATGCTCCCCATTTAGACAGTGGGAGTCTGAGCTACACCTGTTTTAGGGTTGGTTTCCCACGTGCACGGCCAACCTATTTTGGGTATGTAATCCTTACTAGGACTTTGTCAGTTCCTGTGATAGCTTCAGTAGCTATCAAGGCAGAATACACAGCTGCTAACTGCTTTTCTATTAGGGTGTAATGCATCTCAGCACCCTTCCAGAGCTGAGACCAGAATCCTACAGGTGTGCAGAATCAGTCTTGTCTCTGCCACAAACCCCATCCTAACCCCTCCTGGGTTATATGTACATCTAACTCAAATGGCTTAGTTGGGTCAGCCACTTGTAAAGCTTGTACTTGCTGTATTGCCATTTTTGTAACCTGATAAGCTTGTTCTACTTCCTCAGTCCAATACCGGAGGGCTCCTTTTTTTTGTTAATGCATATAGTGGGCATGCCATTTGGGCCATATGGGGTACAAAAGCTCTCCAATACCTCAAAAGTCCCAAATATGTCTGTAGCTGAGCTACTGTTGTGGGTCAAGGGTATGCCTGTATCTTATCTATAATAGCTTCTGGAATGACCCTCGTCTTGCCCAACCAGACCACTCCCAGGAATTTGACTGATAGCCCAGGTCCTTGCACTTTGGCTGTGTTCACGGCCCACCCACATTGTTCCAAATGACTTAGCAGTGTTGGAGCTATCTGGGTTAAATCTGCAAAAGAATCAGAGGTCAGTAACACATCATCAATGTAGTGAAACATTGTAACTGTGCTGGGCCTAGTCCACTTGGCTAGGTCCCCAGCCACCAAACCAAGACAGATGGTAGAGCTATGCAGATAACCTTGGGACAATACTTGAATGGTCCACTGTCTTCCTTCCCACGTGAAGGCGAACTGATCTTGGCTATCAGCCGAGATTGAAATGGAGAAAAAAGCATTTGCAAGGTCCAATACATAATGATAATTCCCCAGCTCAGTTGTCAGCTGATCTATTGTCATGAACTGAAGGCACAGCTGCATGCAAAGGAGGCACTACTTTGTTCAGTTCTTGATAATCTACAGTCATTTTCCAGGTACCATCAGGATTTTTCACTGGCCATACTGGAGCATTAAACTGGCTCTGAGCTGGAAAAATAATGCCAACTTTCTCTAATTCCAATATAGTAGCACTTATCTCTGCATGTCTTCCTGGTAGGCGATACTGCTTTACATTAACTACATGTCTTGGCTTGGGTAACACCTGTGGGTCATGTTTAGCATATCCTCATAACACAGGCTGTACTGTCCACATTTGCAGCTGAAACTCTCCAACTGTTGTTTGCAGGTGCAAACCATAAAGTATATACATACCCAAGATGTATTCAGCTACGGGAGATTATATACAGTATATACACAAGGAGGTAATCTTCCTATGCCCAATGGCAATGACACAGCTTTGACCTCAGTAGTATGTCCCCCATAGCCATCTATATGAACTGTGGCCCCTGGAAACTTATCTGGATTGCCATATATCAGGCTACATTCTGCACCTGTATCCACCAATGCCAAAACACGCTGCACATTTGTCCTCGACCAATGTATTGCCAATTCAACACGATGCCTCCGATCCTTGCCTGCCCCCAAAAGACGAGCACCTTTGCCTGCTCCCTAATCAAAATGGAACAGTTCATCCGCCTCCTCAGGAGCAACCAAAAAGTCTTTTAAATCCACTAAGCGTACCTTGCTACCTGTTTCTGGACGTTTGGTGAAACGCTGTTCAGGGCACAATTGCTGCCACAGAGCAAACAGAACCGCATTTGGCTGCTGGTCAATTTTCTTTTTATCAACCCCTGGTGCAAGTAAGATGGGCCGCATCTGCTTATGGCTAGTCTTGCTTGGTCCCTTTGGGGTAAAATCCCGAGCATTTCTAGGGGGTTTGGTCTTAGCCACCTTTCGGACCCCTTTTGCTTGTCTCCTATTCTCCACTTCACCCAAGCTGGCTATCATGGTTGTTACCTCATGTATAGGATGACCAATGTATGGGTCCAGTATGGCCATCAGTGACCCAAAGGATGTTGATGGGGCATTTTGCAGCACTATGTCTCTCATGCTGCCTGTAAAGTTTTCATTGTCCGGGCCATGAGTGTTCACATTAAACATGAACTGCTGCATCCCCAGCTCTCGAATGATTTGGACCAGCTCAGCATATGTTTGCCATTTACTAACAATTTTGGGCAGTTCTGCAGCATTTGCCCACATGGTTTGGGCAGCTGCATTCACCCAGTCCATCAAGGAGTGATTACTTCACCCGGGTGCATACCTGCAGCTATTCTGCAGCCACTGCCTCAGAGACGAGTGCATGGTGATGGAGGCCAATTTCTCCACCTCCTCACCAGAGCATATTACACTATCCACCCCTAGCTCCCATAACCACAACAGCCAAGCAGCCAGGGTCTACCCATGTTTCTGCCTGAACTGTCTCCCCAAGCCAACCAGTTCAACCTGGGTATATGGTACATAGGTGGTGAAGTGGGTCACCTGTGGATCGCCCGCCGGTTGTCCATCTGGTCCCATAGGCTGCTCATGTCTCAATTTCTCATTCACAACAGGTCATGCCTGGAGATGCACAGTTTCCCCCAACTCATCACTGGGTTGGTCGTCTTCTCTGGTGCGAGGGGCAGGAGTGGCCAGTTGCCACACGTCATCCTCCAGGACATCTATCTGTGCTTCCAACATCTCTGCTTTCTGCCTCGAATCTGCCAGTAGCTCCACATCATTCACCAACAACTCTGCTTTCCTCTTCAAATTTTGATCAACTTGCAGCACAGTGAGCAGCAGCCAGTCTTCGGTCAGCAGAAAAGTGGCCACCGGGCACCAAACGCTCAAAGACAGCCACATTTCCTCCCCCTCCCAAGGGGTTTTGTGTTGTAGTACCTGGTCTATGCTGCCTTGCAGTATGGTGTACAGCAACCAGGTCCCAGTCAACAGGAAGGTGGCCATAGGGCACAGCATACTCACAAATAGCCACATTTCCCCCTTCTTCCAAGGGCTTTTAGCTCCTGTACCTGCTCAGAGTCCCATCACAGGCTATGCCAAATGTGGCTTAATCCTGCCCGACTATGCCAATTGGTCTGGCTACCGTGAGGCTAAGGCTAAGGCCTGGAATCCTCACAGTGCCAATTGTCTAGCTCTTAATCCTGTTCACGACACCAATTGTAAAGCTAGGCGACCACGCCAGTTGTTGGGCCCTTTTACCTGCCAGTAATCCTGCACTGACTGGGCTGATTGTTGAGCTGGGGCTGGGTCTGGAGTTCCCAGACCCCTCAAGCCCATTCACAACTGGGTCACAAACCCTTCATACACCAGGCTGGGTCACCATACCCCTCCATGCCAGGCTGGGTCACCAGACCCCTTCACGCAGATCTATAAGCTAGGTAACCAGCCACATGGTCCTTGGAAGCAGCAGGTCTGGAAAAGCATGGCCACGCAGGGCAGGCACCCAAGGCAGTAAAACACCAGCCAAAGTGGTGCCGCCATACAGGCGCACTTACTCCACCCACACACATACAATGTTTATTGAACCACCCCAAACTGGCTCCAAGGTGAGGGAAGCTGATCAATTATTCCGTTTCCAAACATGTGGCATGATGAGCAAAATCACCATGGCTCTTGATGGCTCTTGGATGTCCTACAAGGGTCACAGATTTTAGACAATCAGTAGAACAGACAAGAGTCACTATGGGGATCTTAGGAACATGATGAGATCCAGAGCCATCAGCAATAGATGACACCTCAACACCATGATGAGGGAGGGGAGGGAAAATTCCAGCAGAAGACAGCATGTGGACCAAAGATCTCCCTCTTCCCGACCATGCTGGCTTGGGCCCAGGTGCCAGTCACACAGGAAAGAGTTACACGAGGCTCTGTAATAGGGAAGAAACAGCTGTGACTAATTTAACTTGACTGAATTCCCCCCAACCCCACAAATATTTTAAAGCCCAAAGAAGCTCAGTTAATTTTATTTGGCTAACTTTATTTATTTATTTTTCCTGCTAGTAGAAGGAATTGGATTCCAGAGAATATGTGAGATCAAATAATAAAGACAGTTACTTTTTTTCTTTTTACATCTGAAAGTACATTTCAATTTTATTATAATATTCTAAAGGTACTATAGGATTTTCTAAAACCAAACTCCATTCTAAATGATATCAGAATTTGTCCATGAGAGATAATGAGGATATGTAATTATCCTCTATTTGTATACAACTAGAAAACTGGACAAAGTTTGGGAAATAACCATTTTTTGATACTTGTTGGTAGCACAGGACTATAATCCTTGAAAGAGAAACAATTGAGGCAAGCTGTACCATTGCCCAGGCTTTCTGCCTGGAGATAATTTCCATAGCAGCAAAGCTTGGCTGTGTCAGTGAGTTGAGGAGACAGAAATCAACACTGGGGGAAGCCAAGGGAACTAGAATTTATGGAGCAGACTACTGAGGAGAAAAGAGCTATGCAGAAGTGTCCCAGGCATCTTCATAGGAATCCCATTGAATCTCTGGCTAAATATCAATCTATAAATACAGCATTGGACATGGACAATTTCAGAGGAAAGAACAATTATAAGAGAGTTGTAAACTGAATAATTCCTGATGCTTACGAATGTCTGGAAATCATTCAAATTCCTTAAGCCAAAGTGAAGAGACCTTCATGAATATATAGTGTATTCAGTAGAGACCCCAAAAGAGCCTCACCTTAAAAGTGGGAATAAACAAGCAAAGATAATCTAGATCCACCCTAAAAGATATGACAAAATGCAGAACCCCAAAATACAAAGCCACAATGTACAGCATTGAGTCAAAAATTATTGCATATGTGAATAACACACTTCTACATAATCAGCTCCTCAAAGAAGTAATCACAAAGGAAATTACAAAATGTTTTCGACTGAATGAAAATAAAAGCACAATATGTAAACATTTGTTAGGTGCAGCTAAATCAGTGCTTACAGGGAAAATTATGGTTCAATTGCTTAGTAAAGATCAATGACCTTCCCTTCCACCTTAAAATAGAAAAAGAAAAGAAGAAAAATAAAAGAAATAAAAGCAAGCAAATAGAAGGAAAGGAATAATAAAAATAAAGTCATAAAAGAATTAGTTGGAAAACGAAAATCAATAAAAAGCCGGTTCTTTAGAAAAAAATCCATGAAATTGATCAATCGCTAGCTAGACTTATCAAGTGAAAAACCCCACAATTTATCAATTTTAGGAATAAAAGAAAGGATAGTCATGATAAAAATAACTCAGCAAACCAGCAATTGGGGCAAGCTTCCTCAACCTGAAGGACACCTATGAAGCCTATAGACAACATCACATCATATTTAATAGCAAAAGACTGAATTTTTTTTTCACAACTTTTATTAAACGTTGTTCTACAGGTCAGTAGGCGGTGCAATATGGCAAAAAGAAGAATCACAAGGCATGAAAGTTGAAAAAAAGAAAACTGTGGCAGATAATATAATTGTTTACATGGAAAATCCTGAAGAATCTATTAAAAAAAAGTTACCAGAACCAAGTTAGTTTAGCAACTTTGCGTGATACAAAGCTAATATATAAAAATAAGTTGCATGCCTCTTTACTAGAAATGAACAGTTACAAATTAACATCAAACAATACTATCTACAACATTTACAAATGAAATACTTTGGGGTGCATCACCAGTATAGTGACAATTATAAAACATTGCTAAAAAAAAGAAAAGTTCAATAACTGGAGAGATATATCATGTTCTTGGAGTATAAGACTCAATATGTTTACAATGGCAATTTTCCTCAAATTGATTAATATCTTCCATGCTAAACTATTGAATTTTGACAAATATATGAGGTTACTTAAAAAATTCCATAGAAGAATAGAATTAAGAGATAACACAATCTTTCCATGAACTTTTTGAAGTATCCTGAATTATACCTTTGTAACTACTACTAAAATTAGTGTATAAAATGGGCAATTTCTGTATGTGTAGAATGTGACAAGATGATTCCAAATTCATATGAAAATGTAGAGGCTCCAGAATTGCCTACTACTCTGAAAAGTAATTAAGTTGGAGGACTTACATTATCAGATTTGAAGATATATTTTAAAGCTTATAATAAAGTGTGATACCAGAAAAAGGAGAGATATAAAGTTGATTGGTTTTTTGACAAAGATGCCAAATTAATTCAATCGGGAATGAAAGTCTTTTTAACAAACACTGCTGGAAGAACAGAATATCCATATGAAAAAAAAATTAATTTCAATCCTTACTTCACATTGCACTCACAAATGGACTTGAAATGAATCACAGATCTAAACTTTAAACTAATTGTAAAATTTCTAGTAGAAAATATTAAAGAAAATCTATGTGATCTTGGAGTAGGAAAGATTTGTTAGGATACAAAAAGCAAGAACCAAATTAAAAAAAAAAAAAAAAAAGAAGCCAGAACCACAAAATAAAAAAAATAATAAATTGGAGTTTATTGAAATTAAAAACTTTTGCTCTCCAACAGGACTATAAAGAAATGAAAATTCAAACCACAGTCTAGGAGAAAATATTTCCAAAACTTGTACCTGACAAAGGACTTGTATCTGGTATTTAGGAAGAAGTGTAATAAGTCAATAACATTAAGGTAAATAACCCAATAGAAAATACTCAAATGCGGGCTGGCCCGGTGGCACACTGGATAGTGCGCCGCTTGGGAGGCGCGGCGGCGCTCCCGCCCGAGGGTTCGGATCCCACATGCAGACCGGTTCCCGCTCACTGGCTGAGCGAGGCGCGGGAGCAACGCAGAGGGTTGCAATCCCGTTGCCGGTCCCCGGTCCGGTACGGGGGCGACACTGAGGGTTGCGATCCGTTGCTGGACACGGAAAAAGACAAAAGACAAAAAAAAAAAAGAAAAAAGAAAATACTCAAATGCTTTGAACAGACTCTTCACTTTATCTAATAAGTGAATAAAAAGATGCTCAACGTAATTAGTCTTCAGGGAAATGCAATCAACACCACAAGAGATGCCACTACACACCCATTAGAATGGCTTAAATTAAAAAGATTGCCAGTACCAAGTATTGTGAGGATGAGAAGCAACTGGAATGCTCATGCATTGCTGGTAGGAATTTAAAATGGTACAATCATTTTTGAAAATGCTTTGGCAGTTCATATCAGCAACCCAGCAACTCTCTTCTTGGGTAATTACCCCAAAGAGATGAAAACATCTCCACACGAAGACCTGCATATGATTGTTTATAGTGCTTTATTCATAAATTTGCCCTAAATTAGAAACAATACAAATATTCACCCACTGGTGAATGAATGAACAAATAGTAATACATTCATACAAGGAAATACATCTAATCTATAAAGGGAACAAATTACTAATACTTTCAACAACATGGATAAATCTCAAAAACATTATGCTGATTGAAAGTAGAGAGATGAAAAATAACATGTTCTCTATGATTTCATTTACATTAAACTGAAAACCTAACCTACAATGACAGAAAGCAGAACAGTGGTCGCCTGGAATGATAGGTGGGTGGGGAACTGACTGGGAAGAAGCACAATGGAACGCTGATGTTGATGGAAATGTTTTATATACAAGAGTACTTCAAAAAGTTCATGGAAAAATAGAATTAAAAGGTAATACAAATCTTTCCATGAACTTTTGAAGAACCTTATAGATTGTGGTTATGGTTGCCCAGGTATATATATTTATCAAAAATCATCAAAATTATCATTAAAATTGGTTTATGTTATTGTACATAAATTATACTTTAATAAATAAGGAAAAAAAATTCTCAAACCTTTCCCTTTCTAGTGTCTCCTGATTTAGCAAATAGTATCATTAGACATCTATTTTCAACACCAGAACCTGAAAATAACCTCTGAGACCTCCATACTCCTCACCTTATACAGCCAGTTCCTCTGACAGTTTCATTCTTTCTTTTCCCTATTTCTGCTACTACCACCTTAGTGCCTGGAGCACTGCAGGAGCCTCCCAACTGCTCTTCTGGCACAGCACAATCCATTTGTGTCCTACAGCTGAAATAATTTTTTTTTCAAAATGAAAGTTTGATCATGTTGCTTTCTCTGTCTAAAATATGGAAATCTATAAAGCTTTAGGAAAAATAGAATAAAATGTTCTCTTATTAATCTGGGGCTAGATGAAGAGTTCATAGACTTAACACCAAAAGCACAATCTATAAAAGGAAAAATTGATGTATCAGACCTCATCAGAATTAAAAACGTTTGCTGTGTGAAAGCTCATGTGAAGACAAGCTACAGACTTAGAAAAAAACATTTTCAAACCACATATCCAAAGAAGGGCTGGTATCTAGACTATATAAAGAACTGGGAAAAAAAAATCAGCATTGCAAACACCAAATAGTCCAATTACAAGATGGGAAAAAGACAGGGACAGACATTTCATCAAAGAGGATATACGCACAGTAAATAAGCACATAAAAAAGATATGCTGGCAAGAATGGGGAAAAATGGGATCACTTACACTTTGCTGATGGGAATGCAAAATAGTACAGCCACTCTGAAAAACAGTTTGGCAGTTTCTTATAAAACTAAGCATGTAATTACTGTAGAACCTAACAATTGTACTCGTGGGCATTTATCTCAGAAAAATGAAAACGTATGGTGACACAAAAATCTGTACATGAATGGCCATTGAAGCTTTATTCCAAATAGTCAAAAAAAAAAACTGCAAAGAGCCCAAATGTTCCTCAGCAGGAGAACAGTTGAACAAGCGGTGGCCCAGACACACTCAGCAACGCTCTTCAGTAACATAGAGGAGTGAACTACTGGCACTTGCAACAACTTGGGTGAATTTCCAGGGAATTATGCTGAGTGAAGTAAGTCAATCCCAAAAGGTTACACACTCTATGATTCCAATTACGTAATTAATATACTCGCGTTTACAAAACATAATCAATCTTTGTGACTCTTAACTAGTTTCTCTCCATCCCCCTCCCCCTCCCCCTTTCCACCTGTAATAACCACAGTTCTGTTCTCTCTTTTTTGTGTGTGAAAGTTTAATGTATTATTGTGATCCTTCCTTCCTTCCTTCCTTCCTTCCTTCCTTCCTTCCTTCCTTCCTTCCTTCCTTCCTTCCTTACTTCCTTCCTTTTAGCTCCTATTTAGGAGTGCAATAAATATTTACTGATCACCTACTTAAGAAAAAAAAATTTAGAAACAGAACAGATTAGTGGTTGACAGGGGCTGGTGACAACGGTGGGGGAGGGGCAGAAGGGAGAAGGATGTGGTTATAAAAGGGCAACATGAGGGATTCTTGTGATGATGAAACTGTTCAGTATCCGCACTGAGGTGGTGAATACATGAAGCTATGCACATGACAAAATTAGCTAAATCCACAAACACACACTCAAACTGGCACAAACAAAACTGGGAAATCCGAATAGAATGGGTGTATTGTATCAATGTCAATATCCTGGTTGTAATATTGTACTATAGCTTTGCAAAATATTACCACTGGGTGGAAATGGGTAAAGGGTACACAGATTTTTAAAACATGATTTTTTTTACAATTGCATGTATATCTACAATTATCTCAATAAAAACTTCAATTAAAAAGAGTATCGGTGGGTTGACATTGTGTGTGACGTAAAGAATGAAATCCTTGCTGTGCCCTACAAGGATGACCTGTCATCTACTTGCTTTCCAGCCCTTTCTTTCTTTCTTTTTTTTTTTTTTTAAAAAAGATGACCGGTAAGGGGATCTTAACCCTTGACTTGGTGTTGTCAGCACCACGCTCAGCCAGTGAGGGAACCGGCCATCCCTATATGGGATCCGATCCCGGGGCCTTGGTGTTATCAGCACCACACTCTCCCGAGTGAGCCACGGGCCGGCCCTCCAGCCCTTTCTTACACCACTCTCTTTACACTCTATCCACAATGGACTTTTAACATTTCCTTGAATGTACCACATTCCCTGTCATCATAAGACCTTTGTACATACCGCACCTCAGGTGAATCCAGGTTTTAAGGAAACATTCAATTTTAGAGGCATTTTTTAAAACAACAATAACAATAAAAAAAACACCTAATTATGAATACACGATTAGTAACAGAACCTTGGCAGGGGCCTGAGAAATTGAGGGGCCCTGACATTTAAGTTGCAGTAGCTTTATAAAATATCTGACTCTAACTATACCCTCTGCCTGGAACCCCCCCAATTGCCGCACTCCTTATCCCAGGTACACATCCTATAGTCCTGTATACCTTGCCTCTCACCCGTATGCCTTGCCTCTCAGCATTCATTACAATTTTTAATTGTGTGTTTATTTTTGTGATTATTGGACTAATATCTCTCTTCCCTACTAGAGTGGAAGCTCCATGTGGGCAGGGGTTATGTTTGTTTTGCAAATTATACCAGGAGCCTAGCACCGGCCTGGCACATTGCAGTGGATGTGGGAGCTGATTGAAGGAACAAGTCAACTCTCAGCACCTGGGAGGGTCACAGAAGTGGAAGGAGCAGAAGTCAGGCCTGGCAAAGTCAATGAGAGAAAGACCCAGGTCATGAGAAACCTACAGTCCTGGTTCAGCTCTTTAATACTTCCTTATCATGCTGACATACAGAACAAGGGGAAATGTCACTAAGGCAAACAGTTAAGTTTACAAGTAATTGTGAGCTAGCTAAGGTAAGAGTATAGAGTGAGATATTGGAAACTTTCCTACTCTGCTTTTGTTTTTGAGTAAAATTCAGACAGACTGCAAGAGTCACTATCATCCAAAGGGCAACTTGTTACAGGGCAATTTGAATCTGCTGTGGTCAGCGTCTGGCCAAGTCTTCATGGAATCATGGACTTCAAGGATTGGAAGTGCCTTCAAGACATGAGCTAGGTAAGAAGAGGGGTCTGGTCTGCAACAGGATCTCGCCTTTCATTCCTGAAAGCCAGGGCAGCAGGAGTAACCGGGTAAAGCAAACCTATGGGCAACGCACTTTCTCACTTCTCCTTCATTTTTAGAAAGACCAGAATGCTCTATCAGATTCCAAGGTCTTAACACCTTGCATAAATAAAAATATACTCAAACCAGCGTCTTGCCTGACTGAAAAATATGAGCATTGTAAAATGCCTTTTATAGAGAAAGGAAAAAGGTCAGTAGGTTGGTTGTGGCTTTAGCTACTTTTGCAATACTTAGTATCTCCTACCCAGGTAGAATCCAGAGCTGTGTACTGAGTCAAAGTAAGTAATGGATTTTTTGAGCTAGATGATAACTTGAAAGTTTAGAGGGTTTGACCCATATGGTTATTGTGTGTATAAATGATGTGTTTCATGAACCTTAATGGTATATGATAAAATCTCATAAACATCTATAGGAGCACTCAAATTACCTTAGATAGTGAACTTTTAATTAAAATTTCCCCACATTTTCTCTTAGACTTCCTGGTTGATTTGTCGGAATTCTGGTAGCTTCTGAGCAATAGTTTTCCCAAGGCTCTGAGGTAGTAGTTATGCCATTTAAGAATCCAATCAATAATTTTGTCCTTACTGTGGACAAGTTTTCATTATGAACACTATATGCATGCATGTACACACACACACACACACACACACACATCCATACATAAAAGAATCCATCACTTGTAAATTATTTTTGCCTTATTCCTAAGCCAAGACTGATACTGTCAAGGATCAGGTGGTTCTCCAAAAAGTTATTAAGGAGTAATTTTGGCTTTAAAGGGAAATAATTATTAATTAAATCTTTAGAAAATTCTCAAGCTGTGACTCACTCTTAAGTTGAAAAGATGATAAAATTTACTACCCCTGATTCTTATCTTTACATTTTCCTTTCTATTCTATTTGGAAAAAAGAACAGTAGAATTAATCTTGTGCCGTTTTGATTATTGTAATATGCTTACTTTAATAAGATCACGTATGTTCCTATTTGCTTACACTACATTTCTGAGCTGTTCATTTATAGTATACTCATGTTGTGATTTTTCAGTTTCTCAGGGAGTGTACTATTTTATTTCTAGATATTTAGTCATGTTTAAGTGCCTTATTCTTTCCTGTTCAAATAATAACTTTCTCTTTTTTAAATATTCTGCAGAGGAAGTAAGCACATTCTCATGGGTCAAAATGTTTAAACATGTCCTCAAAACATTAATGGAAAGAATGGAATAATACTCTGTCACATTTTTAGCAGTAAAATATTTAAAAGAAATCAGTCTCCAACAAAACTACTTGTTGTGAAGCCCACTAAAAGATAATTCCATCCTAAATCACTCACTGTGTAGCTACAGTAATTAAAAAGGAACAAAACATAATAGGAAGACAAGATAAATAACTGTCTTTAAACACAGCAGTCAATTTCTAACATAGACTTTTAAATTACAAAAAGGAAATTTGTTTGAAATGCTTTCTATGTTATAATTAGAAAATTTAGAAGAGTTTTAAAATGGGTTATATTTAGAATAGGTTTTGTTTCCCAGCTAGAGGAAATAGTTGTAAAAAAGAACTAGTAATTGTCGGCCCTTCCCCTCCACCAGCTGGGTCACAGAAGCAGCCTTTTGTCCTCATCAAGTTTTCTGTACCTTCTGCTGCTAGGTAGACACTGAGGGTGGACAGTGAGAGATGGAAAGAGAAGCATGTACACAGTTCTCTTCTTATTTTAGTCCTCTGTCACCCATCAGCCACTGAATCACCAAGCCTTGTTCCTTCCCTCCTGCAGCACCTGAAATGAAGCATCACTAATAGTCACAAATTGAGAGTCTCCAGGTCACACTCAAGTGTTCTTTTTTTCTTATTTGTTTATTTTAGTTTTTTTTTTCTAATCTGAATGTAAACTTTGTATTGAAGTATATGTTACACTTTAACGTGGAATAATACACAAATCAAAGTGTTCAGTGGAGTTTTCACAAGATGAACACATTTGTGTGATTGATACCCAGTAGTTGCCAACACTGACAAATTGGGAGATTACTACATAAACATCCAGAGTTCTGATTTCTCCTGACTAATTGGGAAATCTCACCATTCTGTGCCCACATTTTTACTAGTATCAGTCAGTTAAAGGGAGAAACAGCTGGACTTTTAGGTGGAGAATATGCTCTCTGTTTTCCACAGTCTCTACCACTCCTTAATATCCTCCACTGTGAGGGCGAATGTTGGTTGCTATTGACAAGCACAAATAGTGGAAATTAGAATGACTGTAGAGCTGTGACCAATAAGAGAGCTAGTAAGACAATGAAAATGTGAGAGGAATGCAGGATCCAATGAAATGTTATTAAAATGACAAGCACTTTGAGCTGTACAAAAGGACCTAAACAGAATGCAGATTCTAACTGGCCGGCAATTATATTACTTGGAACTGATCCTATTCGAGAGAAAGTGGACTGGAGCCTGGATGGGAGGCTGCAAATTCCATCTGCCTGAATCACATGATAGATATTGCTCTGCTCAAAGGTGTTACGGTTGTGTTTTGCCAACTTTTATAGCTCTTCTCTGATTGTGGTATGTGCCTCAGATTCTGTAATTATGTTTCTGCTTTTTCAGATCTATGGACCTCTAGTACTTAGGTTATACGGTCACAGTTAGAACCTCTCAGTGGTATCAACAACCTGAAAATGAACTAGGTGCCTTCAGACTAACCCTGGCTGATGAATGGGATACATTTTATTAGTGGCAATTTGCTAAATACTAATTCTGATTGTAGTATTGAATATTGTTTTACTACTCAATAACAACTCCCATACCCATTCCTCCTTTCGAACAGAACACTGTTTTTAATTCAAGTAAACTTCTTTCACATGGCCATGTGCTTCCCAAATCCAATCATGGTAATCCTATTCTTCTTGCCAGTTCATACTTTAGCAATAAGTATAGTGCATTTCTGGTCAATGAGCCATGAAGAGGAATCTACTAGGGGCTTAGGGAAAAATGCTGTCATAATTAAAAAGAGACACAAAAAAAGTGTATTTTTATTATGGATTTTTACCTTGTCTGGTTATGATAAAAAGTAGTTAGTTTGAAGATCAGCCTACATCCTGAAGAATGCAATATGGAAAAATGAAAAGATCCTTCAGGCATTGCAAGTAAGTAACCCTGGAGCTACCTAACCTCAGAATTTCTTATACAAAGTAATAAATGCCATATGCTTCAGCTAGTTAGACCAGGATTTTCTGTTTCTTATAGCTGAAATCTTCCTAATTGACACACTGAGGGAAATACTTCATTAGTGAATGATCTACAATTAAAGAATTTGTAAGATTTAGTAGGAAGGACTCATATCCCACAGAATAAATTATCCTAGAAAGGAGAGAGAAAATTGGATGATGGTAGAAAGATAAAATAGAATCATTGAGGTAAAAAAATTATGTATATGCACAATAAAAAATTTTAAATGTATATTGTCAGTATCTATATAAACGTTTCCTTTAAGATTGCTCATATAGTTCATATAGATCGTGCTTCTGATGAATCTTGAGTTTTCATGTTTCTTAAATTGCTCAGCCTAAACTATTAATGTGTTAATTCAACAAAGTCCACTCATCTACCCATCAGTAGTGACAGGTCTCCATTTTGTGCCTTTGAGCTTTAGCTTTGATAATGTTTGAACTAAAGCTTTCTAAGAATTAAACTTCTGTTATGAAACTGATTTGTTCATAAGCTCTGTATATCGTAAAGCTTGTATATCAGTTGAAGCGACTTGAACCCTGCCTGCGTAATTATACAGTTGATTTGAATTTGGGGCCAAAAGAATTCTTTGTTATGATTAGTTTCCTATTCTTTCAGAAGCAGATTGTGTGTGTGTGTGTGTGTGTGTTTATTATACAGGAGGAACAGAAATGTATTCTAAGATAAATTAGACAAGTGACTGGTAACCTCTCTAAAGTAACACATGCTAAAAATTATAAAGTAGGTATTTAGAGTCTTGGGGAGAGTAAATGGGGAGGTGAAGCATTGGCTAAGCAGTGACATTGCAGTAGCCTAGACTAGGACTCTGCAAACTATGGCTGTGGGCCAAATCTAGCCTGTTGCTTGTTTTGTATGGCTTGCAAACAAAGAAAGGTCTTTGCATTTTTAAATGGTCGGAAAAAAAAAGTAATAATATTTTGTAACATGAAAAGTACATGAAATTCAAATTTCAGTGACCACATATAGTTTTATTGGGACAGAACCATGCCCATTTATTTATGTATTGTCTATGGCTACTTTTGAGTCGTGAAGGCAGAGTTGAATAGCTGCAGCAGAGGCTTATTGCCTCAAAGTTCAAAATAATTACAATCTGGCTCCTTACAGGAAAAGTTTGCTGACTCCTAACCTAGACAGCCTAGACCAATGCTTCTCAGGGTTTAATTTGAATATGAATCATTCAGGGATCTTGTGAAAATGCAGATTCTGAATCAGGAGGTCTGGGTGGGGCTTGAGTGTCTGCACTTCCAATGAGCTCTGAGCTGATGCTGATGGTGCTGGCCTGAGGACAGCACTTTTCAGTTGTTTAGGGCCTATTGCAGGGTCTGTAAACTTACTCTTTAAAAGGACCAAATAACAAGTGTTTTATGATCTGTGGGCTATCCAGTCTTTCTTTCAATGACTCAAATCTTCAGGAGAAAAGCAGACACAGACAGCATGGAAAAGAACAGGAGTGACTGTTCAATAAAAGTTTATGTGCAGAAGCAGGTGTTGGGCTGGATTTATCCTGTGGGCTTTAGTTTGTCAGTTTCTGGGCTAGAGTATTAGTATGGGGTATTCATTAAGAAATAGGCAACGTCTTACCTTCAACTTGTTTGCTACTTCCATTACCGACAATAATAGTAATGACAAAGGTAACGATGAACTTTTACTGGTAATTTTTATCTCCAGGTTCTATGCTAAGCGCTCTGTGCCTTCTCATTTAATCCTTACAACAGTCCTAGAAGGCAGATACTATCATTAGTCTAACTTATAAATGAGGAAACTGAGCTTGAGAGAAAAATAACTTATCCAAAGCTATCACAGAAAATCAGTGGTGGACCTAGGATAAAACACAACCCATGATTATTGGGTAATTATCTATGGAACATGTGCACTTGGAGCAGTTCCACAAGCTAGGGAACCAGACTGCGATTACACTTTTTCAGATGGGGCCTGGTGCTTGCAGATCTAAACAATAGAAGATGAGACATCACTTTAGGGCCAATGTTAAATGTAAGCATCATAAAACTGGATGTTTGGCTCAGGGAGGGCAGAGTTTTCTATTTCACAACAGATTTTGCACCTTCACTGCACATTCTTGGAGTTAAGGCTCATTCAGATCTCAGAAAGCACACTTTTCATAGTCTTAGATTTCCCATGCTGCGAAAATAGAATTGCTTTACTGTGTAATAATGTGTTATTTTAGGCACCGAATAGTATGGCATTCTGCCTTCCCTGTATACTTTGGAATTTTTAATTATACAATGAATGTCCCTTCTAACCACAATGACTGAAATTCCATTTCTCTTTCCAAATTCTCCTAGAATTTTTCTCCCTTTCTTAGCTACAATTACTGAAATAGGGAGTAGACTGTGATTCTGGCCTAGAACATAACATTAGTTTTATCCTTTACGTTGTTATTTCTGTGTAAATTATTGTTTGTAGGTAAGACATGTATCAGCATATCTACGTTATAACAGATTGATAGCACACTAAGAACAAACATGTCATAAGTGAAAATGCTTTGAAAAAATTTTTCTAGAATCTCAGACACAATATCTTTAGATTACAAATCACATATAGAGATGAACAATTGTGTCCTTTTATGAATCATATGTTGAAAACTTAACATCACAGCCTTGATGATTAAAAACAATTTTCATTTTATGAGCAATCAGTGTAGGTTACAGGGCAAGGGGGAATATAAATTTTGTAAGTCCGAAGAGTCATCTCAAATTAGAAGGGGCGGTAAGTTGAAATATGACATTATGTATATACTCACACAGTCATAGACTGTTAGAGTCAGAACTTTTGATGGTTTAATTTAACAGTTTCATGCTGTTCCTTTATGTTTCCAAATTGATTAACTGAAGTTCTTAAAGCCATTTTTTTCTTCAACACAAATACATTTGAGTTTTCTTCCTGAATGTGGGAATATGTATTAGTTTCCTAGGGCTGTCATAACAAAACAGTGGAAATTTGTTGTCTGACAGTTCTAGAGGACAGAAGTCTGAAATCAAGGTGCTAGCAGGGCTGTGCTCCCTCTGAAGGCTTTAGGGAAGATCCTTCCTTTTCTTTTCCTAGCTTCTGGCCACAATCCTTGGCATCCCTTGGTTTGTAGTCATATCACTGTTAGCTCTACCTTCACCTTCACATGACATTCTCTCTGTGCCTCTGTGTCTATTTGTCTTCACATGGCTCTCTTCTTCAACGAACATTAGTCATATTGGATTAGAGGCCCACACTACTCAAGTATGATCTCATTTTAACTAATTACATTTTCAATAACCCTATTTCCAAACAAGGTCACACTTTGAGGTACTGGGTATAAGGACTTCAACATGTCTCCTTGGGGGTCTTAATTCAACCCATAACAGTACAGGATGCAAAGATATTATTGTTTCCCATGCAGATCTTATAGTATAGAGAAGGTGTATATGTAGATTTATGAAGATGCAGGTAATAATAGTTAAATATGCACAAAATGATGTTAGAGTACTGCAGTGGGGCAGCTACCCTTTTCTGGGTGAGATGGTAAAGGAAAGTTTTCAAGGCAGCTGCCTATTTGAACCAGGCTTTGAGGGACAGATGGGAATTCATCAGGAAGAAAAGGATGCTACATTGCTGGGGGGCAGGGGGACACATTAGGCAAACAACTTTGGGTAAATGCATGGAAATAAGAATGAATGAAGTGTTTATTGGCTGTGATTAATACTAGCTACTCTTGGGCCGAGCTCATGGCGCACTCGGGAGAGTGCAGTGCTGGGAGCGCAGCAGCGCTCCTGCCGCGGGTTCGGATCCTATATAGGGATGACCGGT
>NW_007727785.1:322301-324540 GCF_000696425.1 Galeopterus variegatus
GAAAAAAAAAAAAAAAAAAAAAAAAAAATACTAGCTACTCTTTATTGAGTATTCGTATATGTCATGTAACATTCACAACAAGCCTTTCGCTCTCCATTTTGCAGATAGGAAAACTGTAATTTAGAGAATGTAAGTACTTTGTCTCTAGCTCACATGTCTAGAAGGTGGCACTACTAGGATCAGAATCCAGACAGTCTGATTACACGGCTTGTGTTATTAGCCATCGTGATAAAAATTAGAGTTTAGAGTATTGGAAAGTGCATATGGGATGGCTGGGGATGAATTGTGAAGAAATTGGTTTATGATATCAGGAGTTTGAACTTTGAGGATTATAAGCAATTGAACAATGGCCCAAACTTTAAGGAAGTAAGTCAAGTGGCCACACTTCTGCAGAGTAGAAGGTGGACTGGGGAGAGGGAGACCAGAGGCCCAGACGATAGGGAGGAGGATACTGTCCCAGGCCATGCTAGAAATAATGAAGCTGGAGCTGAGACAGTGACAGTGGGGTGGAGAAAGAGGATGGAGTCAAGAGATGCTTTTCAATTAGCATCAACCAGACATGTCAACGCTCATGTCGGTCCACTCTCTATTCCATCGCCATTACCTCTCCTTTGACTCAAGTAGAGATCCTCTCAACTCAACTGATTAAAACAATAATTTCAATTCATAGCCCTAACCTTAGAAGAGTCTGGTAAGTCCATGCTAATGCCATTTAAATAATTATATATAGAAGACATTAAAATATGTTTTAAAATTCCAAAGACTGAATTAGCATATTTTTAAACAAACTACATAAAAGTGGCAAAGAATATTTTGTCAAAATGCTTTGATGCAAATCTCATCTACCTTTATTAAGTTGTCAACTCCTTCAGATTAATTGTTACTGTAATTATAGCCACAGTTCTTCAGCTCAGTTTATTCAACTAAAGCCTGGTTATTTTGAAAAAACTCTCTATTAATTCTTAACAAGCTTTTAATTTATTACCAAGTTAATGTAACAACATGGAGCATTAGTTTGAAAGCAAGACATTAATCAAGGTTTTCTAGTTGTTTTTGTGTGGGACAGAGGAAGGTCTGAGTCTCCTTGTGATTTTTGGTCCTCATATGAATCAACTGAGCACTTTAACTGAGAAGCTTCCCAAACAATCATGTATATCCAGGAGAACATTTTTGGAATTTCATAAGAAGATATCTATTAGCAGAGGAAAATTTATTAATGTAAACTCTCCTTCCCTTAAGTGAATTTCTTTGATTTTGAGGAATTACTTCACGCAGGTATCTGGTACCATCACAGACCATGTGCCGTAACCTGCTTATCTTTAGTGACGTTTGGCTGTCGTGTGTGTGCTTGGCAGCTTTCTCCAAGCACTGGCAAAGGTCATGTTATACAACCACCATTAGTCAGGCAAAAGCAAACAGAAACAATGTCTGGGACTCTTTTCCATGTTTAGCCTGTAACTTAAAAACACATTATCATAAATTTGGGAAAAATCAGACATAACCTGACATATTCATATACATTCTAGCTCCCTAAATGAGAATCTAGTACGTAATGAAAAGAATGCTAAAAATTCTGTTTAATTGGTTAATATATTCCATGATAGAAACTGAAGTTACCTGAAAATGGAAAACATTCTTTTCTGAGTGTTCTTTCAGGTATCTGAACACAAAATAAAATAAACCGTAAATTGTGTGGAAATAATGTTATGTCTTCTTGTGACTGACTTGCAACTTGAAATTTTATATCACTGCTAGATAAAAGAATGATTGGAATGTTAGTTTGGAATGTGGAGCACTAAATTAGAATCTGGTGTTGTAAGATTTGAAACAAACATAGCAATTAAAGCATTTAAAATTCTTGTATTTCATCACTTCTGAGAGCTCATTCCTTTATAAATTTGAGTGTTCTACAAAATAGCAGCCCAAAGGACAGCGAGATGGAGAAGGAAAATGGAAAACAGGCAGAGTACCTTTCTTTACTTGGTTCAGAGGCACATCCAGAGAAAAACATTGAGGTAAATAGTGATGCAAAATGTTGACATTGCAAACTCACTGGCATTGGCTAAGCAGTACAGGACATCAATATCATGATTTTAATTTACTGCTAAAATATGAAATACATCAGGAGGGAAAAAAATCCAGACTTATCCTCAGTACCTAAATTGTCACTGAAGGACTCTGCATCATGTAACGTTTTTTTTTTTTTTTTTTTTTTTTTTTTTTTTTTTTTTTTTTTTTT
>NW_007727785.1:325514-339413 GCF_000696425.1 Galeopterus variegatus
TTTTTTTTTTTTTTTTTTTTTTTTTTTTTTTTGTCTTTTTGTCTTTTTTCCGTGTCCGGCAACGGATCGCAACCCTCAGTGTTGCCCCCGTACCGGACCGGGGACCGGCAACGGGATCGCAAGCCTCGGCGTTGCCCCCGCGCCTCGCTCAGCCAGTGAGCGGGAGCCGGTCTGTATGTGGGATCCGAACCCTCCGACGGGAGCGCCGCCGCGCTTCCCAAGCGGCGCACTATCCAGTGCGCCACCGGGCCGGCCCCCATCATGTAACGTTTTAAGAGACTCACTGTAGCTTAGATGTATGAGGTATCTAGAAGGAACATGCCTGCATCAGGAAGTCAGACCAACTGTCAGGAGCCTCTTCACCTGCATACGTAAAATTCCTGGAAACTAACAGGCGGCCACCCTGGAAATCAGGTGGTTATGTGGGATCTGCGATGGCTTTTTTAGAGTGAAGAATCCAAACATACCCAGAGAATGATCATGTCAATATGTGGTTCCATGCAGATATGCAGTCTATCCGAAGTTTCCCAGCAGTTTAAAAATGAGTCTGGAGATCAGAGAGACAGAAATACAGACAGAGACATAGATAGACGGAGACAAAAACAGACAGAGACAAAGACAGAGAGAGTGCTTTCCAAGGCTCTCATCCCCCTGGGAAAGGGCTAGTTCTGCTTGGCCCACTCAGAGATTCACTTGATAAGGATTCAGTCTGGGCGAGACCACCTCGTACTGGATACTCTGAGGCGTTAGAGTTATAATACATGGACTCAAGTTATTCAGAATCAGTGGTGCGTGGGCAGGGCACCCTTGCATTTGAGTCCACATCTGGGCACCTGCTGTTCCCTGCAGAGAATTCAGCAGGGGTTCTTGACACTTAGCCTCTGCCCTCACAGAGGGTACAAAGTAGTGGACATAGCCAGATTCACCTGACGGCTTGTGGCGTCTCTTAATGGATTCTTCAGTGATTACTCATTGATCAAAATCATGAACATCCTCGGTGCACAGAAAGCAGCAATGTTTCTGGTATTTTGTATGTGCTAAGATAAAGCCGCTTGCCATTTATATCTTTTCAGAGTTAAAGTATGAAGTAGGATCTTAACAAATGAAAGAAAATAGTGTTACGATGTCTACAATTTTGCACAAGTACCTGATTTATTTAAAAAAAAACAAACAGAAAAAGAAACAGTTTAGAGAGAAATTGTAAATAATGGTGATGATGCCAATCAGAAAGGAAGCAAGAGTTTACTAATCTGGAGGCCTCACCCTGTCTGACCTAGAAAACTGTTCTGTGTTATGTAGAGTATAGATACCAGTGTTCATGAGGTCTCCAGACTGAATCTGCTGCCATAAATTGGGTTCTGAGCTTAGCTTATCAGTTTAAAGTAGCCATCTAAAGTGAGACAACACTTCCAGAGAGATATTAGGACTTCTGTTTAAATTTTCTGAGAAACCACAGAACAAGACAGTTGAATGAACAGAATAAATAGTGGGGATTTGAAACGATCCTTTTGAATCTGTAACAAGTGGCAGGAGGAAAAAGAATCACCAATTTTCCAGCTGTTTGGGATGAAACAACACTTTCTGGGATTCACATTTCATATCAGAGTTGTTTAACCAGCAAGATGCTGAAGTGACTAAATATGATACCGTGGAGCTGGAGCTCGAGAAAATTGTTTGTTCAGAAATGTTTCTGGAAGGAGCCTTCAGCTTTAGTTATTTCTGTTCTGTTGGTCAGTGATGAAATGTGCTATACTCAGCCTGCTAAATTATCCACAGAGGAAGGTTTACTTTCGTGGTTTTAAGGTATCTTCTTTCAGAATTTTGATGTGGCAGCACATCCTTTAACAGCTCATTTCCTGAGGGATACTGAGCAAAAGCCAAACCCAGGAAAAAAGAAAACTTTAAGATCGCTCACCTCACTGTGAACCCTTCCCATGTTTAGACATAGAAGACACTTATAATCTGGCTTAAACTGAACACTGACACAAAGACTCCGAGTAGTTACTATGCAGAGAACCATGGCCTATTTTTCACCAGAAAAATTACAGAAGATGTCTTTACGAGCTTTGTGCTTTTCCCAAACATGAAACTGAAGTCAAAATAACCTTGTTTTTCCTATAACAATTTAGTCAAACAAAATTTTAATAGGTTCATGGGCAACCAGTATTAATATCTTAATATAACTGGACATTTATGACTATACTAATTTCTATCGATTTATTAAATAAATATTCAAAAGAATCAGGCTGTTAGTCATTGGGGGGTGGGGGTGGGGTCAAAGTTAAATATTTGATAGTCATTGCCCATAAGGAGCTCACGGCCTGAATGATGGACGTGCAATATTTTTAGTTATATCGAAACTTAGAAGTGTGGAGAAATGGAAAATATAGCTTCCAATGTAAAGCTCGAGTGGGGATTGAAGAAGTAGCATGGTTGACCAGGGCACAGGTTTGGCCTAAGTAACATTTTATGGTACCTGTTGGGTGCTCTGGACACTGGAGATGCTGGAAATGTATTTTGCATTTGGAATACGGTCATCACATGTGCTTACAGAGTTAGCACTTAATGGCATGTCAAGTCTATGCCATTGTCATCTAACATTTTTGTCTTACTTCAATGCTATAATGCTGAATGGCTATTAATGTATATATTTTTTACATATAAAGTTACTTGTAAGATAAATATATTCTCTGGATGTCAAATTACTGAATCAATAGAGCTAAATCTTCAAAACAGGAGGATAGCAAGGGGAGATTGGAGTTGCATGGGGAGACTTACTAATGTGTCTGAACAAAGTGAGTACATATCTTTGAAGAACATAATTTCCAATTTTAAAATAAATGGGATTATTTACAACTAAGCCTAATCTAACAGATTTGATTGGCTTATATTCTTTAAATTTAATAGCACCAATTCTAGAAATTCTTAAATTATTGATTAAAAAAATACAGTATTTTAAAGTTTTTTTGGTCAAAGCTAAATTACCTAATAGATTTTTTTTCTTTTCATATTTTATGAGAAAGTCAAGAATAGCTCTGACCAATGGTGTGCTGGTAAATGTCTATTAACCAGCTCTCAGGGTGGGGTTGGGAAAGTCCTGATTGATAGCATCTGACAATTAACATGGTGTAAAAACTCCCACGATGCCAATTTCAAACTACTAATGGGATGTTAACTGGTTTGGAAAACTGCAAGTTTAACATTTGGCTCTCACAAAGCAGGATGAGCCAGCTCCAGAACACTGATAAGACTATTTTTGTATGCACAGTAAGAACAATCCTCATAACATAAGAGTTTGTCAAATTAGTTACCAAACGCAGACATGGAACCTCAAACACTCTGCCATATGATCTTCCAAATACCTATAAAGAGGAAGTGAAAACATAATAGTGATAAGAGTAAGCAAATTTTACTACATTTACTATATTTAGAATCTTACATAAAATACATTTAAAAAGTATATTAAATCCAGTGAACAGTTCCTCAAGACTTTGAGACAGATATTAAATGTACCTCTAAAATATATGAAGATTTTAGTATTACCTAGGGCATGTTGTTGTTGGAAGTATAATATTAATAAATTACTTAAACATTTACTGCCAGTTTCTAAACATCTTCCTTTACTACTTTTTAATTATATTCCTCTGTTGTTTCCTCTTTGTCATACTTTTCCTTCAAATCAGTTCCTCTACACCAAGGCCAATTTATTTCAGAACAAATACCCTTATGAAAGCTCTTTGCCAGATAGACTGTTTACAGCACATAACTAAAATGATTTTATTTTTCTCCTTCAACACTACCCTTTAAATGAAAACAACATTACAGGGACTTTGCCAACCCTATGCCAGAGCTTGGGGAATTAAAAAAACAGAAAACTCTGAATAATCCCAATCTACCTGGAAACATTAATAATTTAGGGAAAAGAGACTTAGTTGTTTGCTTAATCTGCCAGATTCGAAAGTGACAAGTAATAGCTTCATAACTTTATTTATTCCTTTCAGCAGCTCAAGATGGGTACTCAGAAGTTCTGTGCTGACTAAATTCATTGCCCCTTGAGATTTTTTCTTTCAATTGGCAGCTGATAAGGAATGCTTTCATGATGAGTGTACTCTAAGGTAGATCTTTTTGTTGTGATTTTTTTGTAGGTATAGCCGAGAAATAGATTTGCCAAAGAACACATAATCAGGTCATCTTTACCAAGTCTGCTTTTAAAAAGAAGTGCTTACATTTTTTAACTTTCCAGTCCTCTCTTATCTTCTATTTTTGTTTGCTTTAACATTATTACTGTCGAATAATGAAGAGGAAAGCTAGTTCTCAAAATAATTGGATCAGAGATCACTGCAAAAAATGTCATTTCTCTTTCCTGGGCTTCAAAAGGGGCTCAGGCAGATTAAGCAAGCTGAGTGCACTGATATTGACAATTTTATTTTATAGAGCACTGGGAACTCTCTCTTCCCCAAAGACTTAAGACCACTGGCCGAAGGGATGCGTTTAAACTCATCATGAGTCATAATTTTCTCTCCATTTACAAGGAAATTATCATCCCTGTTTTTCCTAATCCTTCGGCATTAGCTGTTTGTCAGTTTGAAGCACTAATAGCTTTCATTTGTAAGTAGGTGTTAAAATAATAGCATGCTTGTTCAAAAGAAAAGCAAATACACATCTTACAGAGGTCAGCCAGAGTCACACAATGCACTGTGGAGGAATTTCTGTTTACTTCTATTTTAGTTTCTGTGTATGTTGAGATTAGACTCTGATTTTTCAGGAAACTGTTTTTCAAATTACCCTATTACATAAAATAAAGCACCTTCCTATGTAGCTACTTAGGTAAAAAAGAACAAGGCTTTTGGTTTTTGGTGGATGTTTGAAGGAGACTGTGATATAACATGTACTTGTTCAAAAAGAAAGAAGGGAAGATAAGCTGGTGCACTCAACTAGTGAGTACCGCCATCACCTGAAGACCTCTGCGCCTATGTTTCCGACTGGATACAGACTTTCTGAGGAGCTCCTTGTCCTCGAAGGCCGCTGCAGTGCAAAGCATGGTGCTTTGTGTTTTATTAAGTGTTCAGTGCACTTTTCTTCTGTACTTGAATTGAGTATCTTGGATACTTAGAACTGTACTCTACCCACCAAAACACACAAACAACCTGCCCATGGAGATTACTAATCTGGTGGTTGGCAGGTTTTGCTACATATGTGATTTTGTTCCCCTTTAACTTTCCTACCAGATTTTCTTCTGTAGCATTCTCCATTATTTGGTAATGTCTTTTGAATTTCTGCTTCTCTGAGTGTCATCAATTAGTGAAATACTACTCAGTTGGTAACAGTTTGATCTGCATTATGCAATGTGACTCCCAAAGATGGAAAGCCTTCCTTCCTGTACCCAATAGGGTAAATAAATCCAGACGACTTGTGTCTGCCATTTCCCAACCCTCTTGTTCTCCGTGAATGAGAGGAAAAAGATATAAAAGATACAACCCATTGCAGATTTAAAAAATACTGTAGTTTGGATTTCGAGAATATTCTGTTAAAGAAGAATCTCTGTTTTCCAGCTTTATTAATAATGGAGATTAAATAATAGAGAGGAAATGTAGTTCTAAGCAGAATGGTAGGATTTTAGGACACTTGGAAAAAAGAAAGGCAAATAAATGGTCTCCTTTGTTCTCTTCTGCCTTTGCCTAACTATTTTACAGCTCTGCACCTAGATCTATCTCTGCTGTTGTCAGGGCTACACAATTATAGTCAGATTCTCCTGAGGCCAAACCTTTAGGCAGATCAGCAGATAAAATGTACTGAGAGACACAGAAAGGAACATGCAAAACAAGACAAAACCAAAATTACCCAAACGAAAAACTGCTTAATCAAGTGACATTTTCTTGCTTTTTGCTTTTCTGAGTAACTATGTCTTTACTTAAACAGCACGCTCTTCTGTGTCAGTATGTGTTTGATTACGTCTCTTCATCCTCTTCATCGACCTTAATCTTTAAATGTAGTGCTTCCTTTAATCTAAAACAGTTTCAATGTTCCTATCCCCTTATTTTCTAAAAGACTTGCTGCTGAGAGAGATTAACTGTTGCCCTGGAAACACCCAAAATATCAATTTCCCTGGAGCAACATCTCACTAATTTCAGCATTTAAATCACAATGTTTAGTTAAAGCTTGTTCAGTGAGTACTGTAAGTTGATTAAATGACCGTTAAAAGTCCCAGAGCAACCAAAGTAAAATGCTCAGAAGTAGCAGATTGCCCATGTTGGAACATGGCTCCTTCCTTTTGGAGGAGACCAATTCTGTTAAGACCACCTAGAAGACACACGATTACCACTAACTAATGCTTAAATATGTTATTGCTAATGTTAATTAGTAAATTGTAATTGCAGAATTATTTTTATTTATAGTAATCTTATTCTTAACACGTATGTAGCCTGTATACATTTTCTCTAAAATTTCCTAAATATGGCATTTAGTCAAAACATAGATAAGCATCTGTGTGTGCATGTGTGCGGGTGTGTACACATGTACGTGTGTGTATGTGTATGTGTGTATACACGTGTGTGCAAGTGTGTGTGCGTGCTCAACATGCAGAATTATTTCTTTCATGTATGTGTTTGTCTCACTTGCTGAGGTAACTTCCTTCTGTTCACTGTTTATCAGCTCTCCAGAGAGAGGTCGAGCAAGTTAATTTATGTCTTGAGGAGTGCAGAGGACAGAGAATGAATTTGAGAGATATATCCAGGCTGTTTAATTTCACTGGAATAGGAATAGGATTGGGGTTTTGGATTATAATTTGGATCTGGGTTTAGATAATCTTCTGACGGAAAGTAGAAAGTGATTAGAAAGATGCAGTTTCAAAATATGCCTACACATGAATACATTTGCTAATAAGTGTTCCTGGGAGAGGGAAAGCCAAAGCAAAAATAAAACAAGACCAATTGCAATACCAACAAGAGGAACAGAATCTCAAAACTCGACTCATGAATCAGCAGTCAGTCAGAGATTATTGGAGGATGCCGTAAAATTACGTGTGTTGTCAAGGGAAATGCCATTCTTTTGAATGCTAGTTTAGAAATGACTCCATTAGCTGTTAGACCATTGCAAGTGCTCCTAATTCCTACTCCCACCTCATCTTGGTGGAACATACAGTCTTCTATGAAGATTTAGGGGAACACAGTGTTACTATATTCCCACTTTGGATGTGATGACACTGAGGCATAAAGGATTAACATGTTTCCCCAGCTTGCACGAATGTGTTAAAGAAGTACTTTTACAGAAGCCTGCTTTTAAAAAAAATGCATGATGCTTTGAAATTCACTAAGCCTATTTGCAATAATTCACATATATTAGTTTTGTATAAATACATATAAGCTCATTGAAAATTTTGGCTGTTATGAATTAAAATCTAATTTGAATGTTTAAAAAAATTCATAGGAAGGCTTTGCTTTTTACAATTTATATGTAGATCATTTACATCTAATCATTTATAATATGTTGTGTTTAATTTTTTCAAATGGTTATTAAATATTTTGAAATAGAGTTATAATTTTAAAAATGATTATCCTGAAAGTTCCATTTCTGTGCCTAGGAAAATATTTGAACACTCCTGCCACGTGGCTTAATTTTGTATTGACTACAGCTGCTAATTACAGTCTATTTTCCTCCAGTCAGTGGCCATCAACATGCCTTTCTAAGATGCCTTAAGCCCTTGTTTTTAAAGTGTAGCTTTCACGTAATACAGCTACATATTTTAAAGGTGATTGTCTACTTTTAAAATAAAGGATACCAAAAGTAAATAAATAGAAGATACCAAGTTGTTTATTCCACTGGATAGTAAAGTTGGAAGGAACTTGTGGGGTCCTCCATTCAGGCTCCTGATCCTCTCATTTGTGAAGATAAGGACTCTAAGCCCAGTGAAATGGTGCACATTGCCAAGGCCACACAGCTCGTAGAGGCAGAGCCAGCACCGGAGCCCACATCTCTTGGCTCCAGTCAAGACCTTTCCCACTGTGTTTCAAGGAGATCATATTTAGAAAGGATTAAAATGTTGAAATTTTCTCTCCACATCTGTGTTTCAAAGGATCTCAGTCCCTAACGTGAATTATACTCACCATTTCCATTGTTTATCTGAAAAGTGCTGGAGTTCTGAGAATTTTGAGGTTTACCCTTCATAAGCTACATCAGCCAACACGACTTCCAGGCGCAAATGTACTGCTCCCTCTCTGAAGTGCTGGGGCTACAGCTTCTCTGAGCATCTCCCCTGAACACCATCCTCTCTACTTTATTGCAAATTTTTTGTGGATTTTGGAGTCAGCTGAAGTATCTCTTCGTTTACAACAATGTTATTTAAAGTACACCATTAAAATCACAAAGGTAAAAATACTCACTAATAGCCCTTTCCCCTTCTGATTACTATGAATCATATTAAAAGTACCTTTAAGATAATGTTTCAAAGGAACATGTTAACTTTCAACATACCTGACATTTATCATTTTAATGCCTGGAAAGGAATGCTTGACTCAAGAGGAATTTCCTCTTTTAGTGGTAGGAAGTGCATTACTCTAAGTACATGTACCTGTTTCAGCTCACTTGAGGCTCTGAATAATGACAATCATACATTTCTTGAGTGCTTACTAGCTGCTAATCTCTGAATAAACACTTTACATGCATTATCTCATTTAGTTCTCATGGCTACCCTATGAGGTAGATATTATTATCCCTCTTCTACAGGTGAAGTAATTGAGGTTGAAGGGTTATGATCACAAAGTTGATAAACGGCAGAACTGTGATTAAAATCCAAGGAGTCTCAATCCAAACACCAGCACTGTACTGGAATGTGAAATCCCCCAAGGAGGAGATTTCTTCCAAGGCCCAGCATTGTTTGGTTTAGCCTTGATCAGGAAGGATTTTCTGGTTGGAGTAATGACTAGGTTCTTCCCATACCCAGAGACTACAGTGATTAAGAGCATGGGCTCTAGGCATAGACTGCTGGCGCTGGTCTCCCTTCTTTGCTACTTACTACATCTCTCTAAGCATTAGTTTCCTTGCTGTAGAGTGAGAAATATATTACTACATATGTCCATAGGTTTGCAGTGAGGATGGGATAAGGTCATCCTTGTAGAGTGCTTTGCACAATACTGAGCACATAATATGCATTCAAAAAAGCTTCTCTATACATACACTTGATTGGTAATAAAGACAAAAATGAAATTCCCAGACCATTGCCTATTTCTCCAAACCCCACAGTATCCCATGAGAAAAGAAGATCTTTTTTTTTTTTTTTTTTGTCTTTTGTCTTTTTCCGTGTCCGGCAACGGATCGCAACCCTCAGTGTTGCCCCCATACCGGACCGGGACCGGCAACGGGATCGCAACCCTCGGTGTTGCTCCCACGCCTTGCTCAGCCAGTGAGCGGGAACCGGTCTGTATGTGGGATCCGAACCCTCGGGCGGGAGTACCGCCGCGCTTCCCAAGCGGCGCACTATCCAGTGTGCCACGGGGCCGGCCCGAGAAAAGAAGATCTTAATGGGTAGTCTGGGGGTGAGGGGTGAGAGAGGTTTGCTTTCTGCTTTAGAAAGCCCAGCCTCTCATGAGCCTTACTTGCAAGAAAATAAAGCAGCCAGAGAGCAGGTGTTTATGTATGATACAATAATAGACAGTAAAACAAGACAGAACATTAACTAGACATGGTCCTAGCCTTCAAGAAGTCAAGGAAGGGACAAGCTAGCCAGGGATACCATGAGCAGAGATGGGCACAGTCATAACACGAGTGCACTGTGGGCGATGAGGCATGGCATTCTGGAAGAGGGCTGCAGACTAAGGGGAAGTTCTTCAGAACATTATTTTGGACATGATCTAATGGTTGTACATGAAACAGATGGGGAAGACCTACTGGGAGTCAAAGAAGCTGTTCTTTGCATCTAGAATACTTCTGGCAAAATTTCTGGGATAGGAGTTGCAATGTAAGAAAAACACAGATCTTTCCTAACAGAAATGAAGGTTGTTGGCTAGAGTATTGAGTGAGATGATAGAATGAGGTGAGAGTGGTTGGACAGAGTAGGAGCATAGGCTGAAGAGTACTAAAGTACATGGTCTAAGCATAGCTTAGAACTAGAAGTGAATAGCAAACTACTGGAGATCTGAAGAGGAGGAGTTCATGATCTGGTTCTTTCTCTCTCTCTCTTTCTTTCTCTTATAAGCACGCACTTCAAGGGTCCTCTTTTTGGAGTACCCCCTCCCTCCTCTCCCCATCCCCATCCCCCCTATCCCCGCTAGAATAAGCCATGAAGAATCTTCAGGTTTCAGCTTTGGGTCTTCCTTCAGGAAGTCATCTCTAACCATACAGGCTGGCTTAGGTCTTTTCCTGTGTGTCCTAGTAATAGTCTCTGCTTTCCCCTATCATATCTGTTTTTTTTTTTTTTCTATTGCTGTGGTTCAGGAGTCCAGGATGCTTTGGTTATGCTCTGCTCAGCATCTTAGGAGGCCAAAATCAAGATGTTGTGTTTCTGGCTGTGTTCTCATCTGGAGGCTCAACTAGGCAAAATTTGGCTTCCAAGCTCCCCAGGTTGTTTGCAGAATTTGTTTGCTTGCAGCTGTAGGACTGAGGTCCCTGTTCTCTTGATAGCTGTTGGCAAGGGCCCACTCTCACTTCAGGTCCTTGTCACAGGTACTTTCTACAACATGGCAATTTGCTTCTTCAAGGGTAGCAGGAAAATCTCTTCTCAGATTCTGATAATCATGGGAGTGACTATCTGTTACATTTGCCTTATTATATAACTTAATCAAGGGAGTAACTATCCTACATATTCATAATTTCCACTCACACTTAAGGGAAAGAGATTATGCAGAGTGTGTATACCACGGGGAGGGGATTGTGAAGGCTATGTCAGAATTCTGCCTACCGCAATATCCTTTATAACGCTGCATTATAATTACAGCTGACTGAGATCCCAGAGAGACTATATCTTGGTGACCCTTGTGGCTTCTGCTTTGCGTATTGCTTGGTAGATATCAGGCTCTCAATAAATATTTTCCGAGTCAATAAATGTTGACAGATCAATTTTTTTTTTTTTTCCTTTTTTGTCTTTTTTCGTGACCGGCAACGGATCGCAACCCTCAGTGTCGTGCCCGTACTGGACTGGGACCGGCAACGGGATCGCAACCCTCGGTGTTGCCCCCGCACCTTGCTCAGCCAGTGAGCGGCCAGTCTGTATGTGGGATCCGAACCCTCGGCGGGAGCGCCGCCGCGCTTCCCAAGTGGCGCACTGTAGCAGTGCGCCACTGGGCCGGCCCTTGACAGATCAATTTGGATAGTAGAGAGCATGGAGGCCTAAAGGGAAAATTTTTTAATAATCTGTACATTTAATGGAAACATGGATGAAAAGATGTTGAATGGCAGTGAAGATCAGAGAAACTCTGAACCAAATCCAGAGTCTATAGAATCTGTTCATGGGGGTAGTATCATAACTCTGCTGATGGGGAAACCGGATGCTATAATTTTGGAGGTGGTGATTACACGACACCAGCAATTTGGGTCAATTATATTGCATATATGGTGTGAATAGGTAAGAATGAGCAGTTCCCAGTAATTGCGCTAAAGTGTGGAAGGCCATGATATTCACTGCATTAGAAAATTTTTATTTGAGCCTTTTCCCTGACAAAGGCACAGGACCAGATACTGTTGGAGAGTGTGTCAGGGCCCAACCAAGAAAATACGGGTAATGTAAAGCAGGGAATTGGGTTACTTTGAGGATGGGAGAGCTGAGAAGTCAGAGAGGGAGCAGTGAAGCTAACCAGAGATTAGCAACACCAGGAAGCCACTGCCATCCTGGGTACAAAGGGAGGAGGTCATCGTGGAGGAGCTTAGGGGCAGGGTTACAGGCACATCCTGGCGATAGGGCTGGGTGTACTGTGCAGAAACTGTGATCACGGAGGAGAGTCAGCTGTGTCCAGAGTTGCTGGCTGACTCAGAGGGATGAGGAATGCCTGACTCCTTTCCTCCCACTCTTCAATTTCCAACTAGCGTCTCCTATGAATTGAACCCAGCTGGAGGCAGTTGGTGAGGGAGCAGGGGAAGTGCAAGCAACAGGCTTCTGCCCCCTTCCCCCAACATCATCTCCCAGACTCAGAGCAGAAGGCGAGAAATGGACCTACGGGCAAACAAGCTCAGGACAAGCACAGGAGCAGAAAGATGGATGGCAGGCATCTGTCCTCAAGGGGCTTATATTCAACAAGAGGCCAAGAGGCATGCCCACAGATAGCCTCAATACAGGAGAAATCAACACTTTCTGGAACAATAATTGCTGACTTTGGTACTGCAGTTTCCGTGGCATGATAGTTAGAAAGTGAGTTTGCATAAATAATTAAGTCAGATACTAACTGGATTTGTATTTCACACTGTAATTAGCAAAAACAAATAGAAAATTTTAGAAGAAATTTTGGAATATATATATGGCTTAGGGGAGATGATTTAAAGAAAGACAGAAAACCCCAAAGCTATGTGATACATAGACATAATTGATTATGAAGAATATTTTAAAAGTATGGAAAAATACCATAAGACCATCAATAAAGTCAGAATACACATAATAAATTGGGAAAGAACATTTGTAACACATGACACACAAAAAAATCAATACCTACAATGTGCCTGCAAAGTAACAAAAAGACAACCAAATAAAAAAACTAGCAAAAAAATTCACACAATGAAATATAAGAATATGACTTAATTTTTGTAAAGTAAAGCATTTTGTTTTTTTTTAAAAGAAAAGCCCTCCACAGATGGTTTATGAAAACAGAGAGAAATGTGAAAGGTGGCATACCTGGATGGCTTTTTATATTAGTTCCTGAAAGAAAGGAGAGGGGTATGGAAAGGAGGACCAGGGAGTGGGGGAGATAAGCAAAAGAAAAAGGTGTAAATAAGAAAAGTATGAACAACAGATACGGCATGTATTATAATCCCATTCATGTAAAATAGTGTAGGTATACGGCTATACATGTATTTGCATGTAATATCTCTGCTTCCCCCGCCCTAGTCCTGGCTCTATCAGCTCTCACCTGGAGATCTGCTGGCGTCTTCTCTCTGATTTTCCTCTTCCACCCTTGCCTTCCTACAGTCCATCCTCCATGCAGCAGCCAGAGTGGTTTTTTGAAAAATTAAATCAGATCATGATCCTCCTCTGATCAATGCCGCCCCCCCCCCCCCCAGCTTTCCATCTCATTCCAGTAAGGTCTGGCCCTATAACTTCCCTGACCTGATGTCATGCTCCTCTCCCCTTCCCTCAGTACCCTCCAGCCACACTGGCCTCCTTGCTATGTTCCAAACATCCTGAACACGATCTGATCTTGCCTCATGACTTCAACCCTTGCTGTCCCCTTTGTTCAGATAGCCCCATCTTCCTGCCATCACTCCCACATCTCTGCCTCAAATGTTACCTCATCAGAGAGGATTTCCCTGATGATCCAATTTAAAATAAGATCTTCCCTCTCCAACACTTACGTGCTTCTTCACTTTTCTTCATAGCACCTCTTACCACCTGACGTATGACTAAACTTCTGGACTAGCACCTTGATGATACAGACTGTGTGTCACATGGCATACAGTAGGCACTCAAAAAATAGTTGCTGAATGAAGGAATGAATAAGTGAATGGAGATGTGTGGGTAAGGATAGCTACCAAACCATTAACAGTGATAGGTTTCAGGTGTTTTTTGTTTCTTCTTTATAATTTTCTCTATTGCTCAAAGAAGTAACAGAATTTTTAAACATTCTTTTCCTCATTGAGAAATCAGAGGATTTGGCTTGTGTTTATAGGAGTCTGTGATAGGTTTATAGGAAGAAGGACTCTAAGAAAAACACACTTACTTCCCTTCCTCTGCATCTCAGAAATGCAGGGTTATTTATAATCTCT
>NW_007727785.1:339463-358423 GCF_000696425.1 Galeopterus variegatus
TCATCAGAGAGGATTTCCCTGATGATCCAATTTAAAATAAGATCTTCCCTCTCCAACACTTACGTGCTTCTTCACTTTTCTTCATAGCACCTCTTACCACCTGACGTATGACTAAACTTCTGGACTAGCACCTTGATGATACAGACTGTGTGTCACATGGCATACAGTAGGCACTCAAAAAATAGTTGCTGAATGAAGGAATGAATAAGTGAATGGAGATGTGTGGGTAAGGATAGCTACCAAACCATTAACAGTGATAGGTTTCAGGTGTTTTTTGTTTCTTCTTTATAATTTTCTCTATTGCTCAAAGAAGTAACAGAATTTTTAAACATTCTTTTCCTCATTGAGAAATCAGAGGATTTGGCTTGTGTTTATAGGAGTCTGTGATAGGTTTATAGGAAGAAGGACTCTAAGAAAAACACACTTACTTCCCTTCCTCTGCATCTCAGAAATGCAGGGTTATTTATAATCTCTGCAAGATTTCACTTTTCCAGGGACCTTCCAGCTATTACTTAGCAATTTCTCTGAGACATGAGCAGAAAGTAGTATATTCAGAAACCTCGCTCCTACACCAAATACATGCACCTATATCCTGCTGTGTCCTGCAATGGAGATAAATGTCTGTTGTCCATGTCAAAAAACAAACAACTAATGTCTGTTGAGGTACTAAGGGAAAAGTGGACTGATGATCCAATTCACTTTGAAGTGCATAAAAAGATCCCAAAATGGATTAATGGATAAAAAGAGGTAAGATAGTAAAATGTTAGTGGTAAAATCTAGGTGCTGAGTGTATAGATTGTCACTGTAAAATTCTTTTAATTTATAAATATTTAAAAATTTTCATAATAAAATTTTGAAAAATAAATACCTAAATACAATGAAATTTAAGGAGTATAATAATCAAAACTACTTGCTTCTTTTTGACAAATGGGGAAAAAGGAATTAAGATAGTTTGATGAAAGCATTCATGTTTTTAGATATAGCGAGTATTTTAGCCCATTTATTGTCTTACTTAGGCTTTGTGGTTTTATAAACCACATTTATTTGATTGGAAAAAATCCATTTTGATCATTTGGTAGTATGGTTTCATCAAGTATCTTTTGTACTTTAAGCATTTATCAAAGAAGCAATGAAAGTCGTCTTTTCCATTAATTAGGGCTTTCCAAAGCCTACTGAAAAACACCCTTCTAAACATGACAGCCATTGAGAGCTGTTGTGCTGAACTACAATTAGCATTGTTAATAATAGCTTTTCCAGGAAAAGAATTTAATGACTGTGCAGAATAAGAAAATCTAAATAAAGTACCATTGCATATACCACGTCAATGTTTTCTTTGTTTTCTGTGTGATAAATAGGCAGACAAATTGGCGTCAATGCTAAATACTATTACCTTTGGAAACACAACTCCAAAACTATATTCATTCAATCCAATGTGCCACACTGTTCATTACACAGAGACCATAGAGAGGTAAGGACATGTTTTGTTTTATTCCCCCCCCCCTCCTATTTCTTCTTCCCCATTTCCCTGTTCTTTCACCTCTTCTCTCTCTCTTTCTCTTTTTCTCACTTTTTTCCCCCTCTTCCTCTTTGTCTCTCCCTCCCCTCTCTTCCTCCTGCCTCAGGCTGCCAGAGAGAGGTACTAGGCCATTCTCACAGGCTCATTTCTGCCACAGGTGGGACTGTGTTGAGGTAGAATATAGAGGGATGGAGATAGTTTGGGGACAGTAGCAGTAGTGCCAGGGCTTACTATGTTCCAGGCACAGAGATAAGCACCTTGTGAGTTAAAGCTTATTGACTCCTCATAACAATCCTAAGAAATAGGTGCATTTTACAGAAAGGGAGATTAAGGTCCAAGATGCCATCCCAACAAGGTGTCATATAAAAAGCCCTGGGCCACGAATCCCAGGTTCAAGTGTTCACTCCACTAGTCATAAGCTGTGTGACTCTGGGAAGTCACTCCCTCCTCTTCAAGTCCCACTGCTCCTTTCTTAAATTAGAAGGCTAGACTAGTCATCTGTGATACTTTTCCTAGTTCTGACATCTTGTCATTCTGTGATACCCAGTTCCTTTATCCACAAAGCCTTATAGTCCTACTAGTCATAGAGTCTTTCTTTTTGGATTCACACTTCTTTTATGCAGTAAATCCTGAATGATTTCACATACAAGTTGCAATTAGACAAGGTATACAGCATGCATGGTCACTGAATACATGACAGGACGAACTGGTAAGTGCTGTCTCAGCTGCAGAGAGAGCATGAAGCCACTGGCCATTGTGTTTGTGGATCAGGTGGTCTCTCACAGAGCTTCCGGAGTTTCCAATGGGGCAAGCCATTTATTAAGGATAAATGAGAATATCTCCTGGAATGTTAATGTCCTAAGGAATACAGTTTGGGGAATGCAGTTCCAATATTTTAAAATTTGATTTTAAATTATTTTCAGGCATATATTTAAACATGTATATAAAATTTACATAAATGAATAATAAGGTCATGTAAAATATGTCTTTTGCCCTATAATTTAGTCTTTAATTTTTTTTAATCTTCCTTCTACTTAATGATGTATGGGTCCAAGAAGAAATTAAACAGGAAATCAAAACATTTTTTGAAACTATTGAAAATAATGACACATCATACCACAACCTGTGGGATGCTGCAAAAGCAGTATTAAGGGAGAAATTTATCACATTAAATGCTTACTTCAGAAGAATGGAAAGATAGCAAATAAATAACCTGACATTACACCTTAAAGATCTACAAAAACAAGAATAATAATCCAAACTTAAAGTTAGTAGACAGAAAGAAATAATTAAGATCAGAGCAGAACTAAATGAAATAGAAACACAAAAAACAATACAAAAGATCAATGAAACAAAAAGTTGGTTTTTGAAAAGATAAATAAAATTGACAAACCTTTAGCAAGATTAACTAAGAAAAGAAGAGAGAAAACCCAAATAACAAAAATTAGAAACGAAAAAGGTGATATTACAACTAAAACCTCATAAATACAAGGAATCATTAGAGACTACTATAAACATCTCTATGCCAACAAATTTGAAAATCTGGAGGAAATGGACAAATTACTGGATGCATACAAATTAACAAAACTGAGCCAAGAAGATATAGAATATCTGAACAGACCAATAACAATAAAAGAGATTGAAGATGTTATCAGAAGGCTCCCAACAAAGAAAAGCCCAGGACCAGATGGGTTCATTGGAGCATTTACCAAATCTTCAAAGAAGAACCGATACCAATTCTCTACAAACTGTTACAAAAGATTGAAACAGAGGCCATTCTCCCAAACTCATTCTATGAGGCAAACATCACCCTGATACCAAAACCAGCCAAAGATGCATCAAAAATAGAAAACTACAGGCCAATATCCTTGATGAATATAGATGCAAAAATCCTCAAAAAAATACTAGCTAACAGAATACAGCAACACATACAGACAATTACACACCATGATCAAGTGGGATTCATCCCAGGGATGCAAGCCTGGTTCAACATATGCAAATCAATAAATGTGATACACCACATTAATAAAAGCAAAGACAAAAACCACATGATCCTCTCTATTGATGCTGAAAAAGCATTTGACAAAATTCAACATCCTTTCATAATAAAGACTCTCTATAAGTTAGGCATAGATGGAAAGTATCTCAACATAATTAAAGCCATGAATGATAAGCCCCCTGCCAATATCATCCTGAACAGGGAAAAGCTGAAAGTCAAGCTGTCCCTTTTTAAGGATGATATGATCCTATATACTGAACAGCCTAAAGCTTCTATAAAAAAACTCCTAGAGTTAATAAATGATTTGAGCAAAGTTGCAGAGTACAAAATCAACAAAAATCAGTAGCATTTCTATATTCCAACAGTGAACATGCAGAAAAAGAAATCAAGAAAGCCTGCCCATTTACAATAGTCACCAAAAAAATAAAATACTTAGGAGTAAAGCTGGCCAAGGATGTGAAAAATCTCTATGAAGAGAACTACAAACCACTGTTAAGAGAAATTAAAGAGGACACAAGAAGATGGAAAGATATCCCATGCTCTTGGATTAGAAGAATTAACATTGTGAAAATACTCATATTACCCAAAGTGATCTACAGATTCAATGCAATCCCCATGAAAATTCCAATGATATTTTTCTCTGAGATGGAAAAAGCTATCCAGAAATTTATATGGAACAACAAAAGACCATGCATAGCCAAAGCAATCCCGAGCAAAAAAAAAATAAAGCTGGAGACATAACACTACCTGACTTTAAACTATATTACAAAGTTATAATAACCAAAACAGCATGGTACTGGCATAAAAATAGACACATGGATCAAAGGAATAGAATACAGAACCCAGAAATCAATCCACATGCCTACAGCCATCTGATCTTTGACAAAGGCAGCCTATTCACTGGGGAAGAGACTGACTCTTCAGCAAATGTTGCTGGGAAAAGTGGATACTCATATGTAGGAGAATGAAACTAGATCCATACCTTTCACCATATACTAAAATCAACTCAAAATGGATTAAAGAATTAAATATACATCCTGAAACAATAAAACTCCTTAAAGAACACATAGGGGAAACACTCCAGGAAGTAGGAGTGGTAACAGAATTCACGAATAGGACCCAAAAAGCACAAGCAACTAAAGGCAAAATAAACAAATGGGATTATATCAAACTAAAAAGCTTCTGCACAGCAAAAGAAACAATCAACAGAGTAAAAAAACAAACAACAGAGTGGGAGAAAGCATTTGCAAATATACATCTGACAAACGATTAATAACCAGAATATACAAGGAACTCAAGCCACTTTACAGCAAAAAATCAAATAACCCAATTTAAAAATGAGCAAAGGAGCTAAATAGGCATTTCTCAAAGGAAGATATACGAGTGGCCAACAGACACATGAAAAAATGTGCAACATCACTCAGCGTCTGGGAAATGCAAATCAAAACCACACTGAGATACCATCTCAATCCAGTTAGGATGGCTAACATCCAAAAGACTGAGAATGATAAGTGATGGAGAGGTTGCAGAGAAAAAGGAACCCTCATTCACTGTTGTTGGGGCTGCAAAATAGTGTAGCCTTTATGGAAAATGATATGGAGGTTCCTCAAACAATTACAGATAGATCTACCATATGACCCAGCTATTCCACTGCTGGGTATATGCCCAGAGGAATGGAAATCATCATGCCAAAGGGATACCTGTTCTCCAATGTTTATTGCAGCTCTATTTACAATAG
The DNA here is from genome assembly GCF_000696425.1 of Galeopterus variegatus. Lineage (NCBI taxonomy): Eukaryota > Metazoa > Chordata > Mammalia > Dermoptera > Cynocephalidae > Galeopterus > Galeopterus variegatus. Next base: position 344,717 of record NW_007727785.1, read on the forward strand.
CTAAGAGCTGTAACCAGCCCAAATGTCCATCATCTGATGAGTGGATAAGGAAACTGTGGTACATCTACACAGTGGAATACTACTCTGCTATAAAAAAGAATGAAATACTACCATTTGCAACAACATGAATGACATCTAAAAAATTATATTAAGTGAAACAAGTCAGGCACAGAAAGAGAAATACCATATGTTCTCACTGATACGATTGGGGGGGGCGGGGGGAGAAGAATGGTAAAGGGGCATGAAAATCAACTACAATGTATTTTGAGAAGTAAAATTTAAGAAGTACATAAATAAAATTTGATATTAAATTATTTTCAGGCATATATTTAAACACGTATATAAAATTGACATAAATGAATAATAAGGTTATGTAAAATATGTCTTTTGCCCTATAATTGAGTCTTTCATTTCTTTATCTTCCTCTTATTCCATTAATTCTTCATTTCTTTTGACACCCTTCCATTTGCCCTATGAAGGAAATCCATACTAATAACTTAAGATATACCAATTATTTATACTCATATATACATAGAAAACATATATGTATATTTACATATGCATATACAGATATAGAGAATTTCCTTGTCATGAACTTACAAAAATGGAGTCATAGCATATGTACCACTTATCTGCTTACTGTTTGGACTTGATAATGTCTCATGAAAATCCCTCCAAGATATTTGGCATAGTTCTAATTAAGTTTCTCTTAAGTGTTTTAATGTTTTATAGTGTATATTGCTATTTTATTTAATCATTCCCTTTGATAAGAAATTATCTCATTTCCATTTTTTTGTCACTGCAAATAATGCTGCAGTGTTTATACACTACAGAATATACATGTACATACTTATGCAATTGTGCCTTTTCTTCCTATGGGTTATATTCCCAGGATAGAATTGAAGGTCAAAATTATATGCATTTTGAGTGATGTCATCAGGATGACAGAATAATAATCCCCAGCGTCATTTCCCCCAACAGCCAATCAACTTACAACCATTAAAATGCAAAACTGTCATCTCGAGATTGCTGGAGCTTGGAGGTAGAGGAGGAGAGACTTGCAGAGTTTGTGAAGGCCTGTAAGGCCACAGCGGGAGGGAAGAGGGACCACTCTGACCATTCCAAACCCTGTCCACTTATGGGGCCTGTGTGGTACAAGGCAAGGAGCAGCAGCTGCCAACAAATAAAGCAGCTACCAGGAGATGGCAAAGTTGCAGCAGCACACTTTGTGTGAAGCTACTTGGAGTCTGTAGGGGAGAAGGGTGCATCATCCCATCTCCCAGGCCAGCAAAGCCACTAGCAAGCTGAGGAGAGGAAGGAACTATCCAGGGTTCAGTGAGTCTTTGCTGGGGGGCTTGTGTGGACCTGCCCCAGGGGAAATGTTTGGAGTGTCCTGGGAGAGGCTGACCCACCAGGGGAGCATTGGGGCACAGTGTAGGCAGCTGATCTGTCCTCTAATTGGCATGGACACCACACAGTTGGTATCAGTCAGGGCAGTAGAACTGTAGGGGGAACAGTTTGTGGGAAAGATTCAGTCCCAGGCCAGAATTTCTACACAGCCCAGTTGTGTCTATGGTGACCCCACAAGACCCAAAAGTGACTAAAAGGCTGACAACTAAAATTTGATCCACACAAAAAGTATTCCCTAGTTTCAGAAATGGCAGCAAAGCAGCAATTAGCTCAAGCACAGAGCTCAAGTTCCAGTTCCCACAGGAAATTGCCCCAATTCAGACATTAACCACAGGACAACAAGTTAGTTCAAGTCCAGAGTTTAAGTGGTGATGGTAGCTAGTAATCCACTACAGAATGGAAAAACAAACAAACGAACAAACAATAGACCAGAGACAGAGCTCTGATATTAACCAGTGAAGATCTAACACCACCAAAAAACAGATAAAATAAGAAGAGGAATCTGTCTCCTAAAATGTCCAGGTACCAACATAAAGACACAAAAATCAAGAAAGAACAGAAAAATGTGACACCAACAAAGGAAGCAAACAAACCACCAACAATGGACACAGAAGAACAGTGGATATATGAAAAATCTGATAGAGAATTCAGAATAATTTTCTTAAGGATGTTCAGAGAGTCACAGAAAATACAGGTACAGAGTTAAAGGATACCTGGGAAACAATTCAGGAGCAGAATCAGAAACTTGACAAAGGAATAGAATCAATTTAAAAAATCAAATTGAAATTCTTGAGATGAAGAATACATTATCTGAACTGAAATACTCAATAGGAGTCTCCAACAGCAGACTTTATCAAACAGAGGAAAGAATCAGTGAGCTCTTAGACAGTAAGATGGAACGTATGAAATTGTCCAATCAGAGGAGTAAAAAAAAAGAAAAGAAAAGAAAAAATGAAATAGTAATGCAGCAATTATGGGACTCCCTCAAGTGAAATAACCCACATAATTAGTAAGATGGAACGTATGAAATTGTCCAATCAGAGGAGTAAAAAAAAAGAAAAGAAAAGAAATGAAAAAATGAAATAGTAATGCAGCAATTATGGGACTCCCTCAAGTGAAATAACCCACATAATTGGCATACCCAAAGGAGATGAAAACGGAAGAGACATAGAAAGCATATTAAAAAAAAAATGACTGAAAATTTCCCAAGTGTGGAGAAAGATGACAACATCCAAATACAAGAAGCTCAGAGGTCACCAATCAAGCTCAATCTAAAGAGTCACACCCCAAGGCACAACATAAAGAAAGAATACTGAAAGCACAAGAGAAAAGACACATATAACATTCAACAGATCCCCAATACATCTCTCAGCAGATTTCTCAGTAGCCCTGCAGGTCAGAAGAGAATGGGACAATACATTCAAAGCACTAAAGGCAAAAGACTGTCAACCAAGAATTCTGTATCCACCAAAACTAACCTTCAAATATGAAGGAGGAGTAAAGTTTTTCCCAGACAAACAAAAGCTAAGGGATTCATCAGTACCAGACTTGCCATACAAGAAATGCTGAAAGGAGTTCTTCAATTTGAAAGAAGTTGATGCTAAAGAGTAGCAAGAAAACATCTGAAGGTGAATAACTCACTAGTAAGTACCTAGACAACCTCAGAATACCCCAATGTAGTAAGGGTGAATAAACCACTTATATATCCTTACTATGAAGACTAAAGAACAAACCTAATAAGACATTAACATATATGATAACCATATAAGAGATAGGCAATATTAAAAGACGACTTGAAACAACAAAATTTCAAAAAGTATGTGGGTTGGGGGGAAGAGGTCAAGGAATGACATCAAAGCATAAAGTTGGCTTTGGTTTTTTCTCTTTTCTTAAACATCAAAGTAAGCTGTTATTAGTCTAAAATAATCTGTTATAACTACAACATATTTTTTGTAAGCCTCATGGTAACTATAACACAAAAACTTATGAGACATACTAAAAATAAATAGCAAGAAATAAAAATATACTGCTAGAGAAAAACCACTCAACCGCAAAGGAAGACAGTGAGACCAGAAAAAAAGGAAAAAAGATCTTCAAAACAACGAGGAAAAAAGTAACGCAATGGCAGTAACAAATCCCTGTATATCAATAATAACTCTAAATGTAAGTAGTAGATTATATTCCCCAGTTAAAAGACAGAGTAGCACAATGGATTATAAAACATGAACCAACAATATGCTGCATACAAGAAATTAATTTCATCTATAAAGATACACATCATCTGAAAGGGAAGAAATGAAAAAAGATACTTCATGCAAACAAACAAACAAAAAGCAGAAGTAACTATACTTATATCAGATAAAATAGACATAAAGCCAAGGAAAGTAAAAAAAAAAAAAAAAAGGAAGTTCATTACATAATGATAAAGAAATCAATTCAACAAGAGTATAAAACAATTCTATATATATATGCACCTAACACTAGGGCACCCGGATATATAAATCAATTACTATCAGACCTAATGAGAGATAAAGACTCAAACACAATAACTTTCAGTGAAGGACAGATCATCCAGACAGAAAATTAACCAAGAAACATTAGAATTAATCCCTACTCCAGGACAATTGGATCTAACAAACATTTATAGAACATTTCATCCAACAGCTGCAGAATACACGTTCTTTTCAGCAGTACATGGAACATTCTCTAGAATAGACCATATGTTAGGTCACAAAATGAGTCTCAACAAGTTTAAAAAAAAATTGAAATCACATTAACTATCTTGTCTGATAACGGTGGAATAAAACTAGAAATCAACAACAAAAGAAACACTGGAAACTATACAAATATATGGAAATTAAACAACATGCTCCTAAACAATGAATGGGTCAAAGAGGAAATCAAAAAGGAAATGAAAAAATCCCTGGAGACAAATGAAAATGAAAACACACCATACCAGAACATATGGGATACAGCAAAAGCAGTTCTAAGAGGGGAGTTAATAGCAAAAATGCCTACATCAAAAAAGAAAGACTTCAAATAAACAACCTAACATTACACCTCAAAGAGCTAGAAAAACAAGAACAAACCAAACCCTAAATCATTAGAAGGAGAGAGATGAAGATCAGAGAAAAATAATTAGTTAGAGACTTAAAAAGTATAAAAGACTGATGAAATCAAGAGTTGATTCTTCAAAAAGATAAACAAAATTAATGAACCTTTAGCTAGACTATGAAGAAAAAAGAGAGAAGACTCACATATATAAAATCAGAAATGAAAAAGGAGACATTACAACTGATACCACAGAACTACAAAGGATCATAAGAAATTACTACAAAAAATTGTATGTGAACAAACTGGAAAACCTAGAAGAAATGGATAAATTCCTCGATACATATAATTCACCAAGACTGAGTCATGAGGAACTAGAAAACCTAGACAGACCAATAATGATATTGAAGCAGTAACAAAAAAATCTCCCAACAAAGAAAATCCCAGGGCCATATGGCTTCAGCGCTGGATTCTACAAAACATTTAAAGAAGAACAAATACCAATTCTTCCCAAACTCTGAAAAAATTGAAGAGGAGAGAACACCTCCCAACTCATTCTACAAGGCCAGCATTACCCTCATACCAAAACTAGAAAAAGATAAAATAACAAAAAAACCCACAAAACTACAGACCACTATCCCTAATGAACACAGATGCTGAAAAATACTTAACAATGAATACCAGCAAACCAAATCCAACAACACGTTAAATAAAGATCACCATGATCAAGTGGGATTTATCCTAGTGATGCAATGATTGTTCAACATACACAAATCAATAAAAATGATAATCATATCAACAGAATGAAGGGAAAAAAAATCCTATGAACATTTCAATACATGGAAAAAGTATTTGATATAATTCAATCAACACCCCTTCATGATAAAAACACTCAACAAATTAGGTATAAAAGAAACGTATTTTAATACAATAAAGGGCATATATGACAAACCCACAGCTAATATCATACTGAATGGACAAATGTTAATGCTTTTCCTCTAAGATCTGGAACAATTTTTATCAGGGTGAGTGTTGTAAAGAGCTGTCTCTTTCCTAATTCAATTTGCATGTTCTTAACTGCAAGTGAGGAATTTTCTTAGATGCTTGTTATCTATATGATTTGCTCTTCTATAATTGCATATTCATATTTTTACTCATTCATTGTATTTTTAAATTTTTGCTAATCAATTTATTGTCAATTTGTAAGAACTCTTTATATATCATAGGTAGTGTACATTTGTGACCTGAGTGGCAAGATTTTTTAAAAAAATTTTTATTCAATCATTATTGTTTATACATATTTTTGGGGTTCAATGTTGGCATATGTTGATCAAATCAGTATTACTAGCATATATATTTTTACAAATCGTACTTATTCTTTATGCCCCTTGTCCAATCTCTCACCATCCCCCTCCCCCTCCCCACTCTAATTACCCTAGATATCTTCTCTCCTTCTGAAAGAGTAATGGTTACTCTGTTGATTTGTTGCCTAGATGATCTGTCCAATGCTGAGAGGTGTGTTCAGGTCCCTCAATATTCTCATAGAGCAGATGCTTCTTCTGTCACTCTGGAATGGGCTTTGTGGAGAGAGACATCCTCTTCTTTTCTTTGGTCTCTGCTGGTGACTTTCCTTGTGTCAATGCACTCCACTGACTGGCAGACCATCTGAGTGGTGGTTGTGATGTCTAGCTGCTTTTGTGGCAGCTGTGGTTATTGTGGTGGCTGTGGTGGGCCACCCACATGGAGGTGATGTTTTTGGCATGCTCTTGGTGCTGGCAGTGTGCCTGGTTGTGGGAGGGGGGTCTGGTCCCCACTCCCTGCCTCAGATCCCCAGGTGGGTCCAGAGGCACTGGCAGTGTGCCTGGTCTGCAACTATTTTTTATCCTTTGCTTACTTCTAAAATGGGGGAACTTCCTGTGGGGACCAGTACTTGAGCCATGTGGTTGAGCTAAATTTCTGCTTTGCTGCTGATTCCCTAGCGAAGGCTTTTTGTGCAGCTCAGGTTTTAATGGTTGATTTTATAGGTACTTCCGGCTCTCCAGAGACCTGGTGCACCTGGTTTGTGTAGAAATTCTGATCTGGGCCTGAGTCTTTTCATCCCAAACTGCACACCATGCAATTCTATATTCCTGACCAGTCTCTTCTGAGTGGTCTTTTGCTGATTGGGATGCTGATCAGCTGTCCTTGCTATGCCCCAGTGTTCCCCCAGTAGGCCTGTCTCCTCTACTGCCTGTGCTACAAACATTTCCCATGGGACAGGCCATGTGCCGGTCCCTTGCAATGACTCACTGGCCTCTGAGTGGCTCCTTTTTTTCAGTTGTTGTGGCTCCTTGCTCCTATGTGGGTCCACGGGAACACTATTAGTGGTCTTACTGGCCTGGGGACCACAAAAGCCCTCTTTTCCCCTGCCACCTCCAAGCAACTCCATCTGAAGGGCACAGCTGTGGCTTTTGCTGGCTCCTGCTCTGTGCACTCAGCAGCTCCAGCCTTAAAGTGGCTGTGGCAAGAAATGGTCAGAGTGGCTTTTTCTTTCTCTCATTGTGGCTTCTCCTGCCTTCATGCACTCTGTAGGTCTCTCCTCCTCTTCCCCTGAGCTCTAAGCTGCTCCAGCTTGGCTGTTTTTGCTTTTTTATAGTTGTAAGTTGGTTGATTTGTGAGAGAGAGTGACACTGGGGATTGTCTATTCCTCCATTTTGACAGGAAGCCTGAAGGGCAAGATTTTAAAAAATCTACTGTTTGTCTTTTGTTTGTTTATGTTACTTTTTTTTTGTTCATGTCATGTTACCTTTTGCCATAAAAGTTTTGCAATTTTTATATAAAGTATACTTTCCTTTTTTTGTAAATTCTAAGTTTTTCTGACTTTGTTAAGGTCTTTTCCACCTCTTGTTATGTTTAGAGTATCTTCAACTTTCTTCTAGGAAATTTTTTGATTGTTACTTCATTTTTTTTTTTTTTTTATATTTAAGTTTGAGAAAATCCATCTGCAGTGTATTTTTTAATTTTGTGTAAGATAGGTATCTAACTTTATTTTCTTCTAAATGAGTGGTTATGTGTAGCAGTATGATTTATTAAATAACCCAGCCTTTCACCATGGAATTAAAATACTAACATATAAGGCTGATGGAGTTTAGATGTGTTGTCCCCAGAAAAACTCATGTGGAATTTTGATCCCCAATGTGGCAGTGTTGGAAACTGATTGAGTCATGGGGGCAGATCCCTTATGAGTGGATTAACACTTTCCCTGGGGGAGGTGAGATTAAAGAGTGAGTTCTTGCTCTATTACTTCCCGTGAGAGCTTGTTGCTTAAAAAGACCCTGGCACCTTCTCTCTCTCTCTCTCTCTTGCTTCTTCTCTCTTGCTTCCTCTCGCCATGTGATCTGCTTGTAAACGCCGGCTGCCTGCCACTTTCTGCCATGAGTAGAAGCAGTCTGAGGCCCGTGCCAGATGCAGCTGTCCCAGAATCGTAAGCTAAATAAACCTTTTTCCTTTATAAATTACCCAGTCTCAGGTATTTCTGTTATAGCAACACAAAACAGACTAAAATGAAAAATTGGTACCGAGGAGTGGGGTGCTGCTAAACAGATACCTGAAAATGTGAATGCAGCTTTGGAACTGGGTAATGGGCAAAGGTTGGAGGAGTTTGGAGGACTTAGAAGAAGAGAAAAAGATGAGGGAAGGTTTGGAAGATTTTAGAGATTGGTTAAACAGCTGTGACCAGAATGTTGATAGAAACATGGACTGTAAACCATGTGGATGATGAGGTCTCAAATAGAAATGAGAAAATTATCAGGAATTGGGGCAAAGATCACCCTTGCTACACTATAGCAAGGAATTTGGCTGCACTGTGTCCATGCCCTTGGACTTTGTGGAAGGTAGGACTTAAGAGTTGTGAACCAGAGTATCTGGTGGAAGAAATTTCCAAGCAGCAAAGCATTAAGGACGCTGCACGGTTATTTCTAACAGCCTATGCTGAGTTATGGCAGAAAAGGCATGATGTAAAGCCAGAATTTAAAACAGGAGCAGAGTGTAAAGATTTGGAAAATTTGCAGCCTGGCCATGAGGTAAAGAAGTGGAGAGCAGGAGAACAATGCAAGGGTGAAGCAGATAAACTGTTTGCTAAAGACATTACCTTGGCAGTGAGGCATCCAGATGCTAAGAACCAGGACAATGGAAAAAATGCCCTAAAGGCATTTGAGAAGTCTGGAAGGGTGTCCCACCCATCACAGGCTGTGAGGCCTAGAAGGACTGAGTTGTCCCAGAGGACAGACCTGGGGCACAGCTGCCCTTGGGAACCTGCTCCCTGCATCCCACCTGCTCCAGCTGGAGAGGCCCCAAGAGTGGTTCATGCAGCAGCCCTGGAGAGTAGAGGCCCAAAACCTTGGTGGCGTCCACATTGTGTTAAGTCTGCAGGCTGGCAGGACGTGAGAGCGGTGGAGGTGTGGTAGCCTCCACCCAGATTCCAGACGATGTATGGAAAAGCCTGGGGGCCCAGGCAGAGACCTGCCACAGGGGCGGAGCCACTGCAGAGGACATCTACTAGACCATGCTGAGCAGAAAAGTGGGGTTGGAGCCCCCACAGAGAGCCCCCACCAGGGAAATGTCTAGTACAGCCAAGGCAGCAGGGCTACTGCCAGGACCCCAGAACTCCGGGGCCACTGGTAACGTGCAATGCAGGCCTGGAAAAGCCACAGGCACCAGTGTGGCCCAATGGGCTGCGCCTGGCAGAGCTGTGGGAACAAGGCCGCCTGATGCTTTGGGTGCCCAGGATGCAGGACTTGGAGTCAAAGAACATTATTTTGGAGCTTTAAGACAGAATGTTGGCCCTGTTGGGTTTTGGACATGTTTGGGGCCTGTTTCTCCTTTCTTCTGGTCTATTCCTCCTTTTTGGAATGGGAATATGTACCCAATGCCTGTTCCACCATTGTATCTTGGCCGTAGATAAATTTGGTTTTGACTTTTACAGGTTCAAAGCTGGAAGGACTTTTGCTTTTGGTCTCAGAGGAGACTTTGGACTTTGGATTTTAAGTTGGTGCTGGGGCAAGTGAAGACTTTTGGGACCGTTGGGATGGAATGATTGTATTTTGTATGTGAGAGTGACATGAGTTTGGGGGGCCAGGTGCGGAATGATGGAGTTTGGATGTATTGTCCCCAGCAAAACTCATGTGGAAATTTGATCCCCAATGTGGCAGTGTTGGAAACTGATTGAGTCATGGGGGCGGATCCCTCATGAGTAGATTAACACTTTCCCTGGGGGAGGGGGGATTAATGAGTGAGTTCTCGCTCTATTAGTTCCTGAGAGAGCTCTTGCTTAAAAAGACCCTGGCACCTTCTCTCTCTCTCTTGCTTCCTCTCTCTTGCTTCCTCTCGCCATGTGATCTGCTTGTACCCACTGGCTGCCCGCCACTTTCTGCCATGAGTAGAAGCAGTCTGAGGCCCATGCCAGATGCAGCCGTCCCAGAATCGTAAGCCAAATAAACCTCTTTCCTTTATAAATTACCCAGTCTCAGATATTTCTGTTATAGCAACATAAAATGAACTAAAACAAAGGCAAATGCATTAAATTTTCTAATGCACCAGGTTATATTTACAGATTCTTCATTTTGTGCATTCATATATTTGTCTGTTCCTGGATCAATATCATACTGAGTTGATTACAAATTTTAGTTGAAAATTCTGGTAATTGGAAAGGCAACTCCTCTCACTTTTCTTTTAGAAGTATTTCTTGGCCCTTCTGAGGCATCTATCTTTTCTTCCAAGAAAACATAAAGACCACTTTACTTAATTAAAAGAAAAATAGTTGAGATTCTATTAGGAATTACAATAAATTTCTAATACTTTGGGGACAATCAATATTTTTATGCTATCAAAAATTTTTTAAGAACACAATATGCCTTTCCATTTGTTCAAATCTTGTCTTATTTACTACAATTATATTTTTATAATATCTACCCTTAAAAATCTCTCTCAAAATTTTATAGATATGATAATACTGTATGTCTAAACAAGATATTCACTGTTTTTCACATTGTTATGTTTAGATGCTTATTATGGAACAGAAAAATGTAATTGATTGTTTTATATTTATGAGGCATCCAGCTACCTTTTAAAAACTTCTTAATAATTTCAGTAGCACTTCTTTTTTTCCCACATTTATTTTATTTTATTAATGTTATTTTTGTACATTTTATGATGTTGCACAGAGTTGGGAGGGAGGGAGAGAGGGGAAAGGGGAAGGAAATGGGATGGAAGAAGGAGGAAGGAGGAGGAGCAGGATTGAGGCCTGTGGCACCCCCCTCATTCCCACAGGGAACACTGGGGGACTTCCAGTGGTGGCTTGGTCATTGCCAGGCTGGGTGCAGATGTCAGGGGGTGTGGCAAAAGCCATTGTCCCCTATCACCCCAGCTCAGAAATCCAGGGCCCTTCCTGCTGTGGCATGGTGGTCATTGCTGGGCTGGCTGCGGATGTCAGGGAGGCGTGGCTGAGGTCCCCGGACTTCTCCCCTTTCTGGCTTGGTAGCCCAGGAGACTTCTGGTCGTTACAGGTGTTCTTTGGTGAAATGAGAGCTTTACTAGTTAATATCAAACTTTGTCTCCAGTTGTGGGTACTTTGTTTTTTCTTTCACTTCTGTGTTGGGTTATTTGCTGTTCCCACCACTTAAACTCTGAGCTGCAACTAATTTGTTGTCCTTTGCTTACTTCTAAAATGGGGGAACGTCCTGTGGGGACCAGTACTTGAGCTGTGTGATTGAGTCAAATTGCTGTTTTGCTGCTGATTCCCTAGGGAAGGCTTTTTGTGCAGCTCAGGTTTTAATGGCTGACTTTACAGGTCATTCGAGGTCTAGTGAAATCTGGTGCACCTGGGTTGTGTAGAAACTTTGTGCTGGGCCTGAGTCTTTTCATCAAACTGCACCCCATGCAATTCTATATTCTTGACCAGTCTCCTTTGAATGGTCCTACACTGATTGGGGGCAGGTCAGCTGTTCTTGCAGTGCTCCAGTGTTCCCCCAGTGGCCTGTCTCCCCAACTCCCTGTGCTCCAAACACTTCCCATGGGACAGGCTGTGCTCCAGTCCCTTGCGACGACACACCGGCCTCTGGGTCACTCCTTTTTTCAGTTGTTGTGGCTCCTTGTTCCTACGTGGGTCCACGGAAATCCTATTAGTGGTCTTGCTGGCCTTAGGACCACCAAGGCCCTCTTCTCCCCTGTTGCCTCCAAGCAACTTCATCTGAAGAGCATGGCTGTGGCTTTTGCCAGCTCCTGCTCTGAGTGCTCACCAGCTCCAACCTGGGAGCAGCCAGGATTTGAAATGGTCAGAGCAGTTTTTTCTTTCTCTCATCGTGGCTTCTTTTGCCTCCATGCACTCTGTAGGTTTCTCCTCTTCCCGAGCTGTAGAAGCCCCAGCTTGGCTGTCATTGCTTTTTGTAGTTGTAATTGGTTGATTTGTGGGAGAGATTGATGCTGCGGACCATCTATTCCACCATCTTGACCAGAAGTCAGTAGTGCTTCTTTTTTATTTTGCTTTTGTAGAGACTTCATTTTTAGATAAACAATTCAATCTTCAAAAAAATTATCTTTTTTATACTGTTAAAATTAGTAATTTTATTGTTATTAGTATTCACATATTGCGACACACTCCATGTCAATATTCTATAGTGATGTGATAGCATCCCTCTTTAATTTCTGATTTCAATTAAAATGGTTTTAATGTTTGGCAATTCATAATAATATTTGATGTGGGCTTTTTCATAGGTAACTTCTTTTTAAGTAGTATCCTTCTATTCCTAATTTTATTAGTGCTTTTCTTAGAAATGGCTGCTGAACTCCACTGACTACTTTTCAGTATTTATTGATATAATCAAAATATTTTCTCTATTTAATTATTAGGTGGTAGATTATGTTGCTACATTTCTTGATATTAAACACCTTCATTTCTGCAATAGAATTACACTTGGTGGTACTATTTGCTAATATTAAAATTTTTGAATATGTGTTTATAGGTGAGATTAGAATTTTTATACAATTTTAATCATATTTTAATATTTGAGTGTGATAATTTTGTAATATTAACATTAATTGGGAGGATTTAATCCTTTCTGAGGTCTAGAATGGTTTAAATCACACTGGAATTATTTGTTCATAAAAGATTAGATAAAATTCAGCTGTGAACCCATCTGGGACTAGTGATTTATTCAATAATAAGTCTTTAAACAATTTTCTAATATCTTCTTTGGTGATTAGTATCTTGATGTTTTCCATTTCTTGAATTAATTTCAAACTTTTAAATTTTGCTAGGAAACCAACCACTTACTTCAGATTTTCAAATTTGCTGTAATCAAATTGCATGTGTTATATTCTTATAATTCTTTTACTCTCTCCTATATTTACCATTATCTCCTTTTCTATTCCTTATTCTCAGTCTTGGACATTTTGCTGTTTCTCTTTTTTCTTCCTTTAGTGAGAATTACAGATATTTATTTATTCTATTGATCTTTTCAAATAACTAGCTTTTAAATGTACCTATCCTTTTTACATTTGTTTTTTCATTTCATTACTTTCAGCTTTTATTTTCATAAATTTTCTTTTCCTTATTTCATTTTTTATCCATTTTATATTTTAAGGTCAATGTTAAGATCCTTTAATTATCTTTCTTATTTCATAATAATTTAAGGATATAAATTTTCCTTTGAGTACAGTTTTTGCTGGGTGTTATATGGTGTTTATCATGATTATAATATGTTCTTTTTGTTGCTTTTTTTGACTGCTTTCCACTTCAGTTTTGAAATCCACTTTGATCCAATAGTTAGTAAAAAGATTTTTTAAAAAAACTTACAAGTAGTAATAATATTTTAATCACTATTTTATTATTTATCTATTATAATACTATATTATAAGTAGAAATGAAATGATTTATGAAATATTTAAAAAAATATTTTGAAAGATTTTTTGTGACCAAGTATATGTTCAAGTTTAGTAATGTTGCATGGATTTAAATATTTGCATAGACATAGATATTCAATTTTCCATTTAAGAGTTATAAGCTATAAAGTTCTCTGTCTATTTTTAAGTTGAGCTTGTTGGTTAGACCTTTCTATTTCTCTCTCTCTCTCTTTTTTTTTCTTCTTTTGCTACCAGGTCTCTGTGTCTGATTTGAAAAGAGACATATTTAAGTCTCCCACTATAACTGTAATTTTTTTTAAATTTTATTTTGTCGATATACATTGTGGTTGATTATTGTTGCCCCTTACC
>NW_007727785.1:359972-361935 GCF_000696425.1 Galeopterus variegatus
ATATCTTCCTTAGAGAAATGCCTACTTAGCTCTTTTGCCCATTTTTTAATTGGGTTGCTTTATAACTGTATTTTTAATCAAATTCTTCTTTCATCGTAATAACTTTTGCTTCATACAGTTAGCACCTGTGTTGATGGGTACATGTACACACAGCATTTTCTTTATGCACTGTGTTCTTTAATATGACATGATTTCTCTTATCTAGTTTAGTGCTTTTGCCTTATAATCTGTATTATTTGATGTTAATATCGAAAATCCTTTTTTAAAATTGCTTTCATTTGCCTGGTTTTTTTGCCTATTTTTAAAATTTTTCAGGTATCTAATTACTTTATTTTAAGTAATTTTCTTTTTTCTTTCTTTTTTAATCCAATATGACTGACTCTTTTAATGGACTCTTTCAATGTAATGGTCCATTGACATTGATCATATTACTGATACACTCAATTTTTTCCCCTTAATTTTTCTCTTATTTTACATTACTATTTGCAATTTATTCTTATTTCTCTGGTTTATTCACATTACTATTCATTTCATCCCCCACCTCCCGCCTGACCCTGCTGCCTGCACCTTTAAGCAGTCCTCTTCTGCTGCTCGTAGACGAATTCCTCTGGTACCATTGATAAACAATATAGCAATGTTTTTACACCGAGGTATTCATCTTTGAATTGTCACCCCACTCACTCCAATAAGATGAGTCCTTGAAATTTTGAGTTCCATGACATCACGCTCTTCTGGATTTGCTTCTACTTTTGTGACATTTTCTTTAGAGTACCATGTACTCAAAGTATGTATAAAGCTTGGTTTTCCCCAGGGTTTTTAGTCTTCTTCTCGTTATATTCTCTCGCTGGATAACATTATCCATTTCTGAGTCTTAAATTATTATTCAAATACTNCCTTTAAGCAGTCCTCTTCTGCTGCTCGTAGACGAATTCCTCTGGTACCATTGATAAACAAGATAGCAATGTTTTTACACCGAGGTATTCATCTTTGAATTGTCAACCCACTCACTCCAATAAGATGGGTCCTTGAAATTTTGAGTTCCATGACATCATGCTCTTCTGGATTTGCTTCTACTTTTGTGACATTTTCTTTAGAGTACCACGTACTCAAAGTATGTATAAAGCTTGGTTTTCCCCAGGGTTTTTAGTCTTCTTCTCATTATATTCTCTCGCTGGATAACATTATCCATTTCTGAGTCTTAAATTATTATTCAAATACTAATAATGCTAAATACAAGTATTTGTCTTCAGCCGGAGATCTTATAAGCCCCTCAGTCAACATATTCAGAGCTGAGCAATTTGGCTTCCCTCTCTTCACTCTGCAACTATTCTGCTTTTCTTTTCACTGTTTGCATTAGTGACATGCTACGACCTCTCTCCAAAGTCCAGAAAACTCTAAGCTGCCTGGTACTTCCTCTGTTCTCTCACCTCCAACAGCCAGTTGGCCAGCAATTGTTTTATCACAAGCCTTTCTTCTCTACAGCATCACCAATGGCTTGGAGTGCAAGCACTGTTCATCTCCTGCCTGCATAATAGGGGACTGTTCCATATTCCTGGTTCTAGACTTGCCTCTGTGATCTTTTTTCTGTTACCAGAATGACCTTTCCAAATTGCAAATCTGACCATGTCTTTTCCCAGATGAGTTTCTTCAGTGACTCCCTGATGCTTAGAGAATGGAGTTCAAACTCAACAAATTCCTTCATAATCAGGTCCAAGCCTACTTCTCCAGTCTCAACTTCTTACTTTCTCTTTCTCCCTTTTTTCTTTCTCCCCTCCCCTCCTTTTTATTTCTTCCCTTTCCTCCCATACCTTCTTCTTCCCCTTCCTTCAGCATTAAATTACATGTAGTTCTGGGCTGGCCCGGTGACGCACTGGAGGGTGTGCCACTTGGGAGCGCGGCGGCGCTCCTGCCGTGGGTTCGGATCCCATGTGGAGACTGGTTCCCGCTCACTGGCTGAGCGTGG
>NW_007727785.1:363252-365232 GCF_000696425.1 Galeopterus variegatus
AAATGACAGTAAAAGCAGTGCCATCTGGGATAACATTAATAGCTAAATCCAAATAAATTTGCTTACATCATTTTCAAGGAATCTGTCTTATATTCTTGAATTATCTATTTCTGTAGTTTCAAATTTATAGAACATATAGAGACAAACTATTTAATAATGACAAAAGAATTAACTCTGTTATCAGAAAGAACCCAGCTAAATTTAGCTTTTAAAAACAAATTCAAGAGTTGCAGAAAAATGAAATTTTCATTTCATCTAATCTGTTTTTACAGTTAGGACATACCAAAAATTCATTATTATAGACCTTGTCTCTCAGTTCTGGTTTTCATTTCTGTTGTCTCTCTCAAACCTTTACAACTTGAGAGAAACAGAATATGGTCATGGAAATTTAGCTTTCCATAAATGAATAAAATTACTTATAAAATTTGGTTTATTTAGACTTATAAAATTAACTCCTGTGTGACTATGACTGCCTTTCTTTTAAGTCATAAGCTGGTTTTTTTGTTTTGTTTCATTTTTTTTTATTGTGGTGGAATTCACATAACATAAAATTAACCTTTTAAAAGTGAACAATTCAGTGGCATTTAGTACATTCACAATGTGATGCAACCATCAACTCTAATTCTAAAACATTTTTATTATGCCAAAAGGAAACCCTATACACATTAAGCAAATTATTCTCCATTTGCCTCATTCCCTGGCAATTCCTCCTGTTTCTGTGCTTTACCTATTCTGAATATTTTATATAAATGAAATTATATAATACGTGGCCTTTTGTGTCTGGCTTCTTTCACTTAGAATAATGTTTTTGAAGTCTATCCAGTGTGTAGCATGTATCAATACTTCATTCCTTTTTATGACTGAATAATATTGCACTGTATGTGTATGCCACAATTTGTTTATTCATTCGTCTATTGATGGACATTTGTGTTGGGTCTGCTTTTTTGGCTACTGCGAATAGTGCTGCTATGAACATTTGCATACAAGTATTTGAGACCGTGTTTTTAATGAGTTGGAATATATTTGACAAGGATACAAGAGTAAGTCTCCTGAATTTTGGGAAGCTGTTTGCAAATTTGACTGGATATAGACAATGAATCTTCTTGGGATGTATCTAAATAAACCAAGTTTCAGAGCTTTGAGCACTTTTTTCTCCTGAAACTCACCACTCCTGTTCCTGGCAAAATGTACCAGGACTGACAGTCATGAGGGAGTTCAATTCAATTGTTTAAATTTGTTGAACCAACCTCTATGAAAACCAATTCCTATTATATATCAGGTACAGTATTCCGCTGGGAGTACAGAAGTAAATTTCACTTTTAGGAAACTTACAGATGGTGGGAGAGATACCCAAATAACATACTACAAAAACTCCGTAGGATGCNTTACCAGGGCCAGTTTATATACGATGTCTTCTAATTTCCTTAAACTGAGTTAATTCTTTCTTTGTACTACTTTTGGAATTTGCCCATACTTTATTGTACATAAGATATCTACTTATAAATTGTTTGGACTCTGTGGCTCTCATTAGACTATATGTTCCTTGAGGGTAGTAATTCTATCTTTATTATCTTTTTATTCCTTATTACAATCTTCAGTGTAAAACAGAGAGTCAATATTTGCTGAGTGGAGCTTAACTGAAACCATTAGTTAGAAAATTTCCCTTGGGATATCAGTAGTACTTCTAGAAATGATACTGTGCATTTTAATATCAGCTCACTGTGCTCTGCACATTCACTTATTCTGTACTACCTTCTATTAAGTCTGAGTAATTTTCACCATAAGTTAAGCATATAAGGAGTCACATTTATTGTTCCATGGCATTAAGACATTTAGTATTATTAACAAAGTACATATGTTATTTTGTGCTAAAATCCTTAAATTTTCCATGTGAAAAAGTCAATTTTATTTTCTCTTGGAAATGACAGTAAAAGCAGTGCCATCTGGGATAACATTAATAGCTAAATCCAAATAAATTTG
>NW_007727785.1:367043-368259 GCF_000696425.1 Galeopterus variegatus
CGAACCAACCTCTATGAAAACCAATTCCTATTATATATCAGGTACAGTATTCCGCTGGGAGTACAGAAGTAAATTTCACTTTTAAGAAACTTACAGATGGTGGGAGAGATACCCAAATAACATACTACAAAAACTCCGTAGGATGCTGCCATGCTTAAGAGTTTGCCCAAGATGCTATGAAGCAGAAAGGAGGGGAACATAATTCAATCTAGGCAGGCCAGTCAGACTTCCCAGAAGTGAAATCTGAACTCTTTTCAAATATTATGAGGGTAACATACAAGTTTCCTGAACCAATTCTTCTTCCATTCTACTCCCCAGAAGCAGATAATGTACCTTTCTTACATATTTTTGTGTGTAAAAAGACATACATTTGGGTTAAATACACACACAGGCAAATATATCTGTAGGTATATAAATCTTGAGATAGAATCAAACTATACATATTGTCTTGTGAAATGCCTTTTGCACTAAACTATTATGATGTTGTTCCTCAGATGTACAGATGAGTTGAAACTGAAGATGTATACATTATCCTGGTGAAGAAAAGTGTGAAGGTTATTTTATCAAGAAAAGGTAGTATTGGTAAAGGCAAGGAGATGGGAGAGAGCATGGCATATCGTAAACCAATACATAATTCAGTCTTTTTTGTTTTTTTTTTTGAGGGAAACTGAAACTAGCATCCAAACTTAATAGAGGTGAAACAGAAAAGACCAATGAGTCTAGACAATCTGTAAATAGATTTAAATGATTTTACAGTGATCAGACTCTTTTTTTTAAGCCTTTGCATTTTCCTTCTTTACTTATGTTTCCCTTTTAGGTTCTTAGAAAATCCTCACTTAAAACAGATTTTAGGTTCCCCCTGCAAGATGCAATTATTCCATCTTTTCTGTTTGCTTACCCAGGTATAGCCCTGAATTGTGCACAATCGGCCAAAACTTTAGTTTAATTCAACATTGATTATGCAGTGACTATGGCTTAAGTACTACGATGAAGTGTTAGGGATAAACAGACATATGAGAAAAAATCCATATCCTATTGGGATCATAGTCTAATGGAAGATCTATGAATATGGATATATAGATATAGATATTGTACAGATAATTTAGAACTGTGCATAAGGACCCTCAGTCCTCAGACTGTTGAATTCAGGGAATGCTTGTTGGGATAAATGAATACAACTTATTTAAGATAAGAAGTGTGGACAGAACATTTCAGG